>NC_141102.1:39572911-39772911 GCF_041138505.1 Cibotium barometz | reverse complement strand
CGTCCCAATTCCCGTCTCTAGTTGTCGTCTGTTCGTATGGCGTTTTGTTCACGTCTGTCGCTCGGTGTTTACTTCTCGTCTGTGGTAGCTGCCCGTCCGTTCTTCTGATTTTCTGCTTCCTTCTGTTGCTGCCGTCTGTCCGCCCGGCCATCCTTGTCTGTTTCTGATGTTTTGCTGTTTGTTTACGTTTCTCTATGATTATGTGTTCCCTTTCGTCCCTCTAGGTTTTTGTGAGTTTTGGTGACAGTGAACAGAATATGCCGTCATGGACTCTCTTGGCTTCTGCTGATTGTATCTGATCACCTGTTGAAGTTTTGATGATACCCGCGGTTGGATCTCTGTCCTTGGATCTGTTCTGTTGCTATTGTACGAAGCATGTTAAGATCTGTGCATGAACTGGTTATGCCTTTGTTGTCTTCCATCGCTGGTGTTTTCTCCTTTTGTTACTGCTGGCTGCTGCAATTGTTTGTTAAATCCGTAAGCTGGGAATCGTCAACCCTTTACGTCTGCCAGTGTCTCCCTTTTCGCATCATGGCTTTCTTACAAGATCTATTTTTGTAATTTGGCGTGTACCTTTGTTTGCTCATTCATAATCATGCACACGTATTTTCGTGTCATACTGTGGGCATGTTTGCTGATGCTGGCAGTAGATAGTGTATTGGTCTGGTGTAGTAGTAGTCTACCTAATGTTAAGTGCTCGATTGATGGTTGTATTCCTCTTACAGAGGGCTGTAGAACTCTCCGCTCGTTCATTTTCACAGAATGGGGGTGGGGACTGGGGAGTGGTAGTAATTCTAATTTTAACTCAAAATTGATACTTACATTTGTCTGAATAATTTAGGCATGGGGAAGGAGAAGACTCATATCAACATTGTCGTCATTGGACATGTCGACTCTGGAAAGTCCACCACCACTGGTCATCTGATCTACAAGCTGGGTGGTATTGACAAACGTGTGATCGAGAAATTTGAGAAAGAAGCTGCTGAGATGAACAAGCGGTCCTTCAAGTACGCTTGGGTCTTAGACAAGCTTAAGGCTGAGCGAGAGCGTGGTATTACTATTGATATTGCTCTCTGGAAGTTTGAGACCAGCAAGTATTATTGTACCGTCATCGATGCCCCTGGTCATCGTGACTTTATCAAAAACATGATCACTGGAACTTCTCAGGTGTGTCAAATGGTTCTCTTTTCTGGCATTTCTGACTAACAATCTTTATCTGGTTTTATTGTCCTTGAATTTTTTAGCTTTTTGCAATTGCTGCAGGCAGACTGTGCTGTGCTCATTATCGATTCTACTACTGGTGGTTTTGAAGCTGGCATTTCTAAGGATGGGCAGACTCGAGAGCATGCACTTCTTGCTTTTACGCTTGGAGTGAGGCAAATGATTTGTTGCTGCAACAAGGTACGTCATCTTTTCAAAAGATATATACGAACAGAATGTCTGGCTTGAATCTTGCTGCTGTAAACTTAACATGTGCCAATTATTGATTGCTTTTTAATAGATTGCTAGCAATTTTTCTAACTTCTCAATCAGTAAATCATGTACTTCCAATCTACTGTTTCTGACTATAATACTGTCTCCTATCAGATGGATGCTACTACCCCTAAGTACTCCAAGGCCCGTTATGAAGAAATCACCAAGGAAGTGTCTGCGTATTTGAAAAAAATTGGCTACAATCCAGATAAAATCCCCTTTATCCCAATCTCTGGTTTTGAGGGTGATAACATGATTGAGCGGTCCTCCAATCTGGACTGGTACAAAGGGCCCATCCTCTTGGAAGCTCTTGACTTGATTCAGGAACCTAAGAGGCCATCGGACAAACCTCTCCGTCTTCCACTTCAAGATGTTTACAAGATTGGTGGCATTGGAACTGTCCCTGTTGGCAGAGTGGAGACTGGTGTGATCAAGCCAGGTATGGTTGTAACATTTGCTCCTACAGGTCTGACTACTGAGGTGAAATCTGTAGAAATGCACCATGAAGCACTGTTGGAGGCCTTACCTGGTGATAATGTTGGATTCAACGTCAAGAATGTTGCTGTGAAGGATCTGAAGCGTGGCTTTGTTGCATCTGACTCTAAGAATGACCCAGCTAAGGAGGCAGCCAACTTCACATCTCAGGTCATTATCATGAATCATCCTGGTCAGATTGGAAATGGTTATGCCCCTGTTCTGGACTGTCACACATCCCACATTGCTGTCAAGTTTGCTGAGATTCTCTCCAAGATTGATAGGCGATCTGGAAAAGAGTTGGAGAAAGAGCCCAAGTTCTTGAAGAATGGTGATGCAGGTTTTGTCAAGATGATTCCTACTAAACCAATGACTGTGGAGACCTTTGCGGAATATCCTCCTCTTGGCCGCTTTGCTGTTCGTGACATGCGCCAGACTGTTGCTGTTGGTGTCATCAAGGCTGTGGAGAAGAAAGATCCCACAGGAGCCAAGGTGACAAAGGCTGCAGCCAAGAAGAAATGAATGGTGCAGGTTCATTGGGCCTTGGTACTACGTAGAATAGTATGGTGGTCTGTCGTCTGTGCTTGGGTAATAAGAATGTTGTTGTCTAGGGTCATGCAAACTTGGGTGTTGGACAGGCGGTGGCAAGGCAGTGTTTTTCCCCAACTCTGGACAGGCAGTGGCAAGGCAGTGTTTTTCCCCAACTCCAAGTTTTGCAGTTACTATGCTGGTTTTAATTATGTTGTGTTTTTTTGGTAAGGGTTATCCAGAAGAGTGTCACTTAGGACTCTGTATGAGGACTATGAACTCCTAGCTATATAAGGGTGCTATTTTGTTTCTGATATGTGCTTATCGCTTGTCTTAACTGTGCATGTACCTGAAATGGTTACTTGTGAAAATGCATGCAGTTGCCCTACTTTGAATTGGCTTAGAAGTTACCTGTCTGCAAACAATGCAGTGTTGGTGATATCCTAGTTTGTCGTGATATCTGTGCATGTACCTGTAATGGTTGCTTGTGAAAATGCATGTAGTTGCCATACTTTGAGTTGGCTAAGTAGTTACCTGTCTGCAAACAATGCAGTGTTGGTGATCCTAGTTTGTCGTGATAACTGTCTTTACAAGATGGTCGTTTGTTTTATAAACTTTTGATTTGTGTTCAAAGTGGTATAGTCAGGAAATTAAAGTTGTCATCATAATAATGGTTTTGTTCGTCTTAGTTCTTCTCAAGGTTTATGAGTACGATATTCTGTGGTCTGTTAATCAATTGACAGTAAGAAGTGCTTTAGAAACTTGTTTGAATAATATCTGGACCTGTATGGCAAGTGTGCAATGACAGTAAGAAATGCCTTAGTAACTTGTTTGAATAATTTATTGACCTGTATGGCAAGTGTTCAATTATTGACCTGTATGGCAAGTGTTCAATTGACAGTAAGAAATGCCTTGGAAACTTGTTTGAATAATTTCTGAACCTGTATGGCAAGTGTTCATTGTTGAGATAGTAACGGTTGCTTTTTTACTTACATTTGTGTGTCTGGAATGCTTTTATTTTGGTTGAAAGAAGTAAACAATTGATTTGATCATTTCATGAAGCATCCCTCTGTAAAGATAACCTGGTTCTAAAGTTGTGCATTATCCTAAACAACCTGGTGAAATATCTTGCACAGGGTTGTTAAATCCGAACCTGGTTCTGAAGTTGTGCATTATCCTAAACAACCTGGTGAAATATCTTGCTCAGGGTTGTTAAATCCGCATTTTCCTTTGAGCAACTCTGTTTGGATAGTAACGGTTGCTTTATTACTTACATTTGTGTGTCTGGAATGCTCTTATTTTGGTTGAAAGAAGTAAACAATTGATTGATCATTTCATGAAGCATCCCTCTGTAAAGATAACCTGGTTCTGAAGGTGTGCATTATCCTAAACAACCTGGTGAAATATCTTTCACAGGGTTGTGAAATCCGCATTTTCCTTTGAGCAACTTTGTTTGAAATCCAGCATTGGACATGATAGGTCTACTTTTTCTTTTTCAAAGCAAGAGCTGGGCTTAGTTTTTGGTCTGCAAAAATTTGTCTACATTATTTGTGCAGAAATTTGTATTCCATGTGAGATGTACGTGTATGTATAACTTCACGCATGCTGTAAATGGATACTGTTTGATCATGGATGCGGGCATGGTGCTTTTGATCGATAATGCTCCAAAATTTGGCTGATGTGCTAGTATCTGTACTCTTCTCTAACTAAAGCCATCTCTTATTTTGTATGTTAATGCTCAGTTTCGCACATGCTTAACAAGCAAGCGTAGGCGTATGTTTTGATCTGTCTGAATATAATAACATGACAGTTGCTAATGATGCTTGGTATGTTCTGCAAACCTTTTTTTGGTACTCTTGTTTCAGCCTTGAGATTGG
This sequence comes from Cibotium barometz, assembly GCF_041138505.1. NCBI lineage: Eukaryota > Viridiplantae > Streptophyta > Polypodiopsida > Cyatheales > Cibotiaceae > Cibotium > Cibotium barometz. The sequence goes on along the minus strand of NC_141102.1, from coordinate 39,768,559 downwards.
TACCATGGTTTTTGCTGTTTATGGCTGCATTTATTATGAAGTTCTTGAATTGCATCTCTTGGGATTGGTACCATGGGAATTATTGATAATGGAGAGTGAATGATGCACCAGACGGGGTTTTGGTGGTTTTAACTTTGAGAGATGGCATTTTTTTTTGGGGGCGGAGTGTTGGCTTGAAAAAGTAGATTTGAACCAAAACCAGCAAGATGTACATCTAGAATATTCACTAAAGGAAAGGAAAGATCTCTAGTTAGTGAGTGCCACATGGAAATTTCTTGCTGAGAGCCTCTTGCCTTGCTAAGCTACTAACCTTCACATCCTGTATGCTCATCACCATTTCTTATTCTTGTGGTTTTCCTTCTACTTTGATGGGGATATTTTTTCTAGCAATTTTTGTTTACGCTCATGGACATGTACATGTGCATGTGGTGGGGGACCCTACCCCGAGAACAGGCAGGTAGGTAACACACCATCTAAGGTTTCCTAGAAATTGAATATTCTAATGTTCCAGCTAACTGAAGGCGCATGAATTTTTGGCCTACCTTGCTGGCAAGGAAGTGTTCTTCCTTGGCTGAAACTAACATTCAACCTTTGTCAAGTTGAAAGCTTTTGAAGAGGGAGGGTCTTTATGACAACTGTCTCTCTCTCTGTTTTATTGTCTGTAAAGGCCCTGAGGCTATGCAAGAACCCATCATTAATGCTAGCTTTGTTTAGGCTCTTTAATTTTGTCATACAAAGAGTAAAAACTTTGATGAGTGGAAATAGAAGTTTTTTTTTAGTTAAAACAGCGGAATATATTAAACGAAAATGTTGATACAAGATCCCATGTGGAAGGTCCATGGGGAGACACAGTGACCTGATGAACCCTTCAGAAAAAAGGGGGACAAAACTCTAAAACAAAACTGTAACATATCATGAACAGTTCGGCCAGCACCAATACATGTAAAAAGAAATTCTGATGCATCAGTTCTAGAGACAAATCTTGCTGAGGCACACGGCGGCCAGCCCCTCTTCTATTCCGGGAGAGAGGATGGTTAAACATAGAGAGCAGAAGATTAAGGGCAAAAAACATTGCAGCATAACAACTTTGCTGTACCAGTTTGACATATAAAACCTGAAGCACAGACTGAGGCTCTAGGCAGTGGCTAGCCAGCCCCAGTTGAAGCAAGACTGTCTTCAATTCAGACGAGAGGCTGAGAAAATCTCATGAACAGAAGATTGGGGCCATGAGGGTTTAAGGAACCCCACAGAAGCTTTCTGAAGCCTGGACGTAGTACTCGGAAGCCTGGACCTACCTTGGAGGAAATGGAAGAGATTCCATGTCTCCTCGCATTGCCAAACAAAGGAAGCTATGATACAAGAGCTTCAGCTGGAATGTCAAAGAAGACTTCAGAATTCCGTGAAATAGAAGTTTTCATTTCTCTTTCCCATATCATTGGCCTGCCTTCAATAGTTTATGGTTGTGTCTCCATACTCTCCTTTTTCTTATTTAGCTACGTTTCTCGTACTCTTCACTTCATCGTATGGAGCCTACCATCTTAGTGCAATTAGAAATACACCGGCAAAGGGTTTGCTTTTGCTATGTTTATTTTTTTAGTTTTGGTTAACCTAGTGGATTGTCACAAGACAGCCTTTGTGCTACGGAATGGGGATATATGCCATGCCTACAAGGTTATGCTACACGGTCTCACCAATGCTCTTGCAACATTTCAATGATTGAAGAGTACAACTTACAAGGATTATCTTTGAAAAATTTGAGGTATTCATTGATGGCCTTTGTGTAATTTCCACAGGAAGGACTTAGCATGTATTTCTTATATCGTATTTTGCTTAATCCATCGTACTCTCAATTTTGGGTTAATCATAGTATGACACATTAATTCCAAGAATGGTATTTCTACTGATGACAACAAGGCCAAGGTAATTTTGGAATTACCACCACAACCTAAATATAAAGGATTGCAACATTTCATGGAACATGTGGATTATTATTGGAGGTTGATAATCTTCTATGCTTACCTTACACGACCCTAATATAAGTTACTAATAGTGTTTGATTGGACCAAGGAATGCTAACAAGCTTATGATAAACTCAAACATACATTAGAAAATGCACCAATTTTGCAAGCACCAAGATGGGACAATAGTTTTTCATATCCATTTGCAAGGGTGAAACTTTAAAATTGGATGTGTGCTAGCACACAAAAAAAAACAAAAGATGGATTTTCATGCAAGATTTATTGCAAATGTTGTATTAAACTACCACAAAAAGAGAAGGGTTAGCCATGGTTGTAATGAAATTTTGGCAATATCTTTTGGCAAACAATTTTTTGTATTCATTGTTGTATTTAGTCAATAAACCTTGTGCAATTGGAAAGATTACATAGTTTGATATTCTATATGCTTTCTTATTCCAACTTGATTTGGTACTAGAATGGGCTCATTACCTAGCCAATAGAGTACCTCAAGATAAACAAATCAATAAGGAGTTTATTCAGAAAGCTGCTCACTACAATTGACAGCTATACAAATGTATAAGGGGAAAGGATGGTAACTTATGAAGGTGTGTATGAGAGAATGAGTTTCTCTCAATCCTAGAGCAAGCCCATGCAGAAACAACATGTGGACACTTTGTCAGGAATGACAACACACAAGTCATGCATGATTATGGTTTTAAAAAAAACATTTTTTTGGCGATGCGGTTGAGTTTGTAAAACAATGTAATGAATGCCAAAGGTTTGTTATACCCCTTGAAAGGGACCTAATGCCTTTAACTCCTATCATTGCCTAGTAGTAGTAGTAGCCTTTTGAAAAGTGGGGCATCAACTTTGTAGGTCTCATAGTCCTGTAGTAAAGACCACACAAGCAGGATATATTATTGTTGTTATGGACTATATGAGCAAATGGGCTAAATCCAAATCTACACTCAAGGTTGATGCAATAATTACTACCAAGTTTCTATACGAGAATATCATTGCTTATCTACTTGAGAGCTAGTTAGAGGTAGTTAGAGATAGAGGCTCTCATTTTATAAACAAGGTGGTGAGTCAAATTTCTTGCTTGCTAAATTCCTAGTAGGTAGTTCTTCCTATCCATAAAAAGCAAAAAGCACTAACAAAATGTAATGTGCTATTCTAACAAAAACAATGGAAGACAGTAGAAGTGACTAGGAGCATAAGCCCATTGCTGTGCAGGAGTATAGGCTTCTTGAACGGCTTATATGCCAATTAAAAAAATAATGAAAGATAGTAGAAGTGACAAGGAGCATAAGCTCATAACAAAAATGTTATATGTTATTCCAGTAAAAACAATGGAAGTCAATATAAGTGACTAGGAGCATAAGCTTATAGCTACATTATAGGCTTATCAAACATCTTATAAGCTTATAAGATGAAGGATGCCTTTTCAATAGATGTCCAAGGTTTCCAAGGAAGACGAAGACAAAGTCAAAGGTTAAGGTGAGGGCAGCAACAAGGATAAGGGCAATAACCTACCAAAGATAAGAAAGAGTGGCCCCTCTGATAGAGATGTAAGCAAGTCCTCTCAACTAAAAGAGTAAAAAAGCAGCCATAAAGATAAAGGAAAGAGTGGCCCCTCTGATAGAGATGCAAGCAAGTCCTCTCAACTAAAAGAGTAAAAAAGTAGCCATAAAGATAAAGGAAAGAGCAAAGTGGTCGAGGGTGAAGTAGAAAAAGGACCCAACAAGGAGAAGAGCATGGGGAACAAGGCTCACAAGGTACATAAAAGTAACAAATTTCCTCAATTCTCATGTGACAATGACAATACATTGTGGATGTCGCGGCCTTTGAGACACACTATCAATCATAGAGTGTGACAGAGCTAAATTCATGGATCTCCTAATCACAATTCCTAGTTTAATCAACCACATGGAGGTGAAGCAACATGCTTCAAGAGAAATGCCTCACAACCATGTGGACATGCAAAAATAGCAAGAGAACATCTTGGACACCTCGCCGGATGAAGAAGAAGAGATCGGCCCTCCTAAAAGGTGTCAACCTAGAGTGGTACAATCCACCCCACAAAGGTGGACATGGGTAGAGTAGCCATATATAAGAATCTTGGCTCGAAAGTCTTGGAATTGAGGATTGTTTCCACCAAAGCCATCTATCGCTTCTTTTCCATATGGAGGCAGTGGCATCTAGGGGTGACCATCAAGCCAAAATAGCATGGTGGAAAACCCCCAAAAGAGCATTATGGATTACAACCTTGCTAGAGGAGGCAACACTTTAAGGATTATAGGACTAGTTGGCATATTTCCATGTACCATAGTATAAGTAGATCAATCCTACCTTCATGCTAACTCCAAGAAGGTGGGATTAGAAGGAATTTAGTAACTATGGGAGAAGAATCCAAGTGTGGTATTTAACTTTCCTTACTTCCACAACCTATAGGAAACAGAAGAGCGAAAGATGCTTAGAGTGAATGGCAAAGTTTATCAACGATTACAAGATCTTGCATAGTGCAAGCCACTATCAGGTTATATAAGCTAACATTCTTGTTGAAGATCATCCTTGACTCATTCACAAGGAGGCTAGCACCAAGCTCTCATTCCCATGTCGAGCCCTTGTCTACTACTAGTTTCAAATTATTTATGGGTCCTAAGGTAGTAAAAAACCCTTGTCAAATCAAAGAGGAAAAGCTTTGTGATCTTGATTCCTTGGAGTACACACACACCTTCAACCCTCATAGCCCATGCACAACATTTACATTACTTAAAAAGGCTTTGCACTTCACGAGCACATATTGCATTCATATGCTAGCACCTGCACCAAGACTCATCATCGATAACTTTTGTGGGATGTTGACTTAAACCCATAAATACGATTGCAATGAATAAAAATATTGGAAAATAAATAGAACAAAACAATAACTCAATACTCAAGATTGGGTTCAATCTACCCCCACATAAGAGTGAGCCACGCTTCCTGTTGGTGTACTTAAATATATTTCATGGGTAGCCTTTGGGGCTTAAAAAATAGTATGCTTTTACATAAATGTCGACTTCCTCAAGAATGGTATTCTCAAAAGTGGCTTGCTTCAAAAATAACTTTCAGGCTTCCTCTTAAAAATCGGTGTGAATCTTGAATCTTATAAAAGTGCACATGCCTTGAAAATTAAAATATGCACTAGAGAGCTTTCACATGTCCCAATTAACATATATACATTGTTAATAAACATGAATAGAGTCCAAATAAATTAATGGTGCTTGTCGCACAAAATCAAATATTATTTGTTGATATTCCACATTTGTTACCTCAAAGTATATTTTTTGATCATCACCAGCTCGCCTTCATTACCTGGTCCAATTATCTGCACTTGCATCAACTAGCCACTCAATTAATAAATTAATTTATTAAAATAAACATCCATGTAAAATTTCATATCAACAAGACGATGCAACCAATACTTTCCACACATGTACGGATTCACTTGCGTACGCGTAAAGTAAGCTACAAATCGCCTGGGTTAGAAAGGCATCCCAATCCAAACCCGTCTAGGAGAATTCATAACACAAAAACCTGGGAATATAAATATTCCATGAATTCTTTTAAGAATCCATAATTTACACAACATGGGAATATATAAAATATTCCATGAATTCATCCTCATAACATGTCTCGGGGGTGACAACTATCCTCAGTTGTTGTCACAAAATCACTAATAATAATCATGGGCTAGAATCCTTGTAAGATGCAATCAAGAACGAATAGACGACAAGGGCATGATTAGGTAACCATCATTGAGAATCTTCAATTGGGTGACCTTTATATTTGACCAAATATCTATGGTAAACATTGCCTTTTGTTCTTTTCTAATTCAGTCTCATTATATGATGGAAAGAAAAAGTTTTAAACAAATGAATATACAATAGATTATATAGTTGGAGGAAAAAGTTTTGTTATAAATGAATCTACAATTCTCTATAAACATTGGTTTCCATGGTCACAAAAATCTTTTCATGAGGAAGGATAGATTGTAGGAAATGAAGGTTTTGAAGAAAATCTTCATGATAGAAAGAGGTGTCATCTTTTATTCTATACCCGCCGTTTATTGAATATTGTTCCATTAGCTGGCACTATTGAATGTTTGGGGGAAACACTCGTGTGTTGCCTATAGGTACTATAACATAACATGATTCATGAGCGTTTGCCCAAATTTTGGCCACTCGTCTTCTTGTTTGCCATTAAATATATGGACTAACTCTTGGAAGAGATGTGCATTGCGTGTTGAAATGTAAGTGAGATGGGGGTATTCAGCCACCATAAGTTGTAGAAGTTGGGGTAGCTGGCATGGATTTTGTGGATTCGGATTTGTCATTGTACTAACTTTTTTCCTGGCAAAAAGGGAGTCAAAATATGTTAATCATGGAAGAAATTTAAAATAATATTACCTTGATCTTACATGTAAGTTTTTTTCGATAACATGCTCGATTCATCGAAAGTGGTATTGTTGAGATGATATGCGACTATATATTGAAAGAAACAATTCTCCATAATCATTCAAAATTTTGCATTTGACTTTAAACCTTGATGTTTAATTAAGAAGAAGCTCTCTCTCTCTCTCTCTCTCTCTCTCTCTCTCTCTATATATATATATATATATATATATATATATATATATATATAACTTAACAACCTAAAGAAACTTTGAAAAAGCCCTAAAATTTGGGTTAGGAGAGAAAAGCAAAGAGAAACAATTAAACACTTAAATTTTTGCTAGGATATATATGTGTGTGTGTGTGTGTGTGTGTATGTCTATATATGTATACATGTATATATATGTATACATATATATATATGTACATATATATATATATACATACACACACACACACACACACACACACACACATATATATATATATGTATGTATGTATGTATGTATGTACACACACACACACACACACACACACACACACACACATATATATGTATACATATATATATGTACATATATATGTGTACATATATATATGTATACATATATATGTGTGTGTGTGTGTGTATGTATACAACCTTTAGTAAAATAAGAATTTGAATTTAGTATATATATATAAAAGCTAAACTTCCCTTACCTTTAAAAAGGTGGAGAGAAGGAAATGGTCGGCAATGCACAAGAGAAGTGAAAATCAGCGGGACAATGCGCACAACATAAACAAAAACAGAGAAGTTGATGAGGTCTTGTCAAGGTTGAGGCTTTTCCTTTGAGTTCCTGTTTAGAGATAGATGGTTGCGCTTGGGGAACTTCTTCAAAAATAGTTGTTGATTGTGAGGTTTTGGCATTAGAGTTTGTGTGAGGATGTAATTGAAGGGGTAGATGCTTTATCCAAGTTGGTCATTCATGGAGATGGTAGGTCATTGTGTAGAGGGGCTTCCAAGGAAGAGGCTTGTAGCTTTTTGCGTTCAACGTCATAGAAATCCATTAGGGTTAGATCCTCTTCTGTGCAGTATGGTATTGTCAACTTTGTGTCGTTGACCATCATGATGACCCTATCGCTAGCAAAGCACAGTGGTGCTTGGGCAGTAATAGTCCATTTATGCCCCAAGATCACATTTGCTTCCAACACATACTCAACCACAGATTCTATATATATTGTTTGTTTAAAGTACCCCAAACATGACGTGTTCAAGTCTTGTGTGAATGGAGTTCTTTGAGGATGAGCCATGAGTGTTGGTTGACCTAACAAATCCCATAATTCGAGGGTCATGAGATTGTGCTCTTGTTGTGGATAAATCTGTGCTTAGATTGTGGTGATTTTATTTGAAATTTCCAGTCCAACCATAATTTTTGGGATATTTTGAGTAAGATATGTTGGAAGTTCCAGCTCCTCCAAGGTCTCTTTCTCCCGTAATAGCAATTTCACAATGCCTGCAAGAGTGTTTAAGGTGACTTTTTACATGGATTCATCAATTGAATGCAACGAGTCACGTACCCAAGTTCCACCAAGGATGACATCATACTCAAGGGACTTTGGGGTAACATGGAATCTAAATGTCACATTTTCACTGATTGTTTGAGTAGCATAGCTAAAGCAACCTGGAACTTCAATGGTTTGTCCATTGGCACCTCTTGCAAGACCATTGTCTTTAGGGATGATTTTAGGTTGTCCCAATGACACCCAAGTGTCTATTGTCATGATGTTATGACTAGCTCAAGGGCTAATCAATGCGTGTTTGCGCTTAACATCATTGCCCATAGGAAAATCTAACCATACCATCATAGAATCTTCAAGTGGAACCATGGATGTTTCAGTTTTTGTTTTAGCTTTAGATCCCGTTTCGGTTTCATATTCCCATTCACTTTCATCCTCTTTTTGGCTCTCAGCCTTTTCAAGAGTGCCCAATGTGTACAACGTCACACTTGGTCCTTTGAAAACTTTAACTGAGGTCTGTTTGGAAACTTGCAAATCCTTACAGTCTTGTTCTATATAGCTCTTAATGTCTTGGTACAACTCATGTTTAGCCTTTAAAGGTGCAATGGCGGAAGCTATTCTAGCCTCATCACTCACGAGAGAAGAGCACTCCTCCAAATGAGGATTTGAGAGACTGCTTTAATTTTGTAAGGGAATTATCGCATTCCTCACATGTTGTTTCAACTACATGTTGTTTCAACTACATCATTTGTGCAATCTGCCTCTAAATGACTCTTCTGTAGAGAGTACGTCTTCCTCTTCAAAGGGGAAGCAATACTCCTCTGGTTTTTGTATTCTGGTTACTTTTGTAGGTTTGACATTATGAGGTTCAATCACAACCGGTGATCCTGTATGATGACACTCAACAATGCTAAGCATGCTCTCTTGAGCTTACTTTTTGTGTTCCGCATATGTAATGTGGTCATCATTTAAATTTGGGGTGGTTGGGCAGGTTTTAGTTTTTTAAGTGGTCTATGAGGTGCACTGATGAGTGATGAACTTGTTTCATCCTCACTTAGTGACGTACTAGAACTTGTTTCATCTTCTGACTTTCCTTGGATCATTAGGTTTTCATTATGTTTGCCCATGTGACGAGAACGAATTTTCTTTCAGGCTTTTATGTTCTCTGTCAAACCCTATGGGTTTTGTGGTTTGAGTGGTAGCCTTTGAGGTGGATGCTTCTACATCATGTGTAGCTTTTAGCTTTTTTGGGGTTCGGACTGCCACGAGCTCCTTTCCCTTGTCCTTTATTTCAGCCTTGGTTTTGACAGTCTGTTGGCCTTTATTTTTCTTGGGTTTAGAAGTTTTTGCTTCCTCTATTGGTTTCTGTTTTAAAACATGCTCCTCTGCCCATTTCAAAGTGTGTTCTTTTGCATTATTTTTTACTGTTTCTCGTACCTTGGCTTGCAAGTGTGTAAGCACATTCAAGGGTACCATGGATAATTTTTCATTTTGCACACTCAAGATGTTAAGAGTTGTATTCTACGAGAGACAGGTTGCATTGAAGCAACTCACCTTGGGTAATCTTGGAATATGTAATTGATACCACATTGTTCACATATGGGTTGCAAAGTGTCAGTGACGGTGGGCATGGAAGTATTCCAAACTGTGCAGTCTGTCGCTTTTTACTATCCACAACAACAATGAAGTATTTGCTTGACTCCTTCCTAAGCAGTTTCTACCCTTTGAACTATTTCTGTTTGGGGCATGGGAGATTGAGCTTTTGAGGTAGCTGTAGGTGAATTAGGACATTGGGGTGTGTCGTGACCAAGAGTTTTACAATATATGTAGTACAAAAAGATAGGCCTATTGTATGAACATTGGGGATTGGGATGGACATAGTGATGGCAATGAACACAAGGCATTTCACCCATCACTTTGATAGGAATTAAGGATGTTTGGTTTTGAGGGAGCTTATCCTCTTTTGGAGATGCCAATTTATAGCTTTTAAGCAAGGCTGTGTAAAATTCAGGAAATGACAATTTCGAGATCAATTTTTCTTTAGTCATTGCTTCACTTGGTTTAGATAAGGAACATCTCATATCATTATCATTTTCCATCATGTTGTCATCTAAACATATTACTTCTTTACAAAATTGATCGAATATTTTCGGATTGGATACAATGATCAAGTTGTGTAAGCTGTTTTGCTTTATGTTCATTATGAAATATCTTTTCAATTGAGCATCATTTAGTTTCTCCCATGGCTCACATCGTGAGTCTAAGATTTTTATCCAAAGGATAAAATCTATGATGGTTTCGTTTTGTTTTTGCTCAATCAAATAGAGTTCTCTCTTGCTGCACTCCACCAATCACCTTGTCTTGAAAAGCCATGGATAAAGGTTGTTTTCATGGTCTTGAAATTTGTTTTAATCGCTGGCATCAATGTGATGAACCATTGACTAGCCTTTCCCACTAAGTAAAGGGGAAATTTGGATTTCCAAAGGCTTCGCATCTTTGTTCAAACATTTGCATGAATTGAACACGATCAGTCGTTCCATTGTACTTGCCCATGATTTTGGAAATTTGTATGGCTGTGTTGTTTGATGGGTCATTGAGGTTGTGTGTGGGTGCTAATGTGGGTAGTAGGGACTCACTTAGTCCTTGGGTAACCCCCCTTCCTAGATTAGTTAATATGTTGAAGGTGTGGGCATCTAGGGGTTGCAACGGGTTGGTATCTAGCCCTTCTAAAGGTTTAGATCTTACGGTAGTTCGAGGCAAGGGGCCAAATCCCGGAGGGATTGATGTGACAGGGGATGTAAAACTCGATGACACACTTGTTGTCGGCATGGCAAATGGTATTGGGAGGTGCATTTGGGGCATGGATCTTAATGGCTCGAAGATTTCAGCGATTGGGTTTAGTCTGGGTGTGAGCCCACATAATCCCTTTATCGTTGCCATATCTTGACGTTGTCAATTGCTCTTTAATGAGCAAGCACACATGTTTTTTTAAGGTTTTCTTACAGCCCGTACAGCCTCAAGGGGCCTAGCGCACCCTTCTCTAGGTCAAACAAGTGTCTGCTTGCCTTGATTTTTTTTAGATGTGAGGCGTACGTGAATGACCTCTTAGAGATATTTTTTTTGAAAAAGGTGCATACCACTAGTGTCTCAGATGGAAGCTGAGGTCTCAAAAGCGCATGTGAACGCCCTTAGGATGAATTTTTCTAGAAGAAGTGCATGCCAGTAGCATCATGGAAGAGGAGGTCTCAGCCTATTTTCCATCACTGTCTCATGATGAAATTTTTTTCCAAAAAGATTTTTCCTATTTCGCAACCTAATTTTGAATGTGTTCCAAAAGGAATTTGGAAAAACTCTATATGAGAGAGTTGTAGTATTTTTGGAATACTACAACTTTGTCTCTCTAAATTTTTTGTGATTTTGTCGTTTAAATAATAAAAAAGTAGCCCGAATATGGTACGAAATCTTTTTCAGGGCTATTTTGGCAATTTTTAGTGCTTTAAGACCCGTTTTTTTATCTCGATTTTTGGGCCCAATTTTGAGGCTGTTGGTCGGAGGCCAAAACGATGGATTTTGACCTTGGACGCTTGAGACCAATTTCGAAGAGCTCGATGCCAGCTTTTCGATTAGCATTAGAACGCGTTCATTGGACTCACAGTCTAGGAGATACGGGCCTCCAAACAGGGCTTTTTTTTTTGCCCACGGACCCCTTTCACAAACGTGAAACAATAAGGTTTCACGAACGTGAATTGGATCTCACGCTAAAAATAAATTATTATTATTATTTTATCCATGGACCCCTTTCACGGATGTGAAATAGTAAAATTTCACGGGTGTGAACTAGATCTCAAGCTAATTTTTTTAATTTTTATTTATTTTGACCACGAACCCCTTTCATGGACGTGAAATGGTAGGGTTTCATGGATGTGAACTAGATCTCACGCTAAAAATTAATTAATTATTATTTTGTGGACTTGGTTCATGACATGAACTAGGTGCAGTTCACGACATGAACTGGACTTCATAGACTTAATTAAATTTATTTATTTATTTCGGGTGTGAACTAGCAGGGCCTGGTTCACGACGTGAACTAGTAAGTTGTGGTTCACGAGACGTAAACTAGGTGGTTCACAGATATATATTTTTGGACGTGAACTAGCAGGGACTGGTTCATGATGTGAACTAGCAGGTCACGATTCACGACATGAACTAGGTGGTTCATGGATTTTATTTTATTTTTCCCTGGGTGTGAACTAGCAAGGCCTGGTTCACAATGTGAACTAGGTGGTTCACAGATTTATTTATTTTTTGGAGTCTAGTGGGAAATTCGAATTCCCATGTGTGGAGGGAATATTTTTTGAATTCAAAATTGGGAAGATATGGGCATTTTCCAAAAAAGGTGAGTGGGAATAAAAAAGTCAACACTTTTATGACACCCCCTTACACCCTTCATAAATAACTCCCAAAAATGGACAAATTGACAACTCATTGGCATCTTTTCATTCAATGCCTATTAGCCTTAATGAGTTATGAAAAAAAGTGCTTAAAAATTAATCAAGGATTAAACTTTCCACTAATCTTTCCCCTTGTTTGACTAAGCAGCAAGAGCTCTAATTAACCACTAATCACTAATTAATTTACACCATTGAGCACATCATTGGATAGAGCATGAAATTGCTAAGCTATGTGTATCAACTAATGTGTAAATTAATCCATAATTAGAGATTAACTAAATTCTTAATTTTAGTCTCTTCTCTTTATGTAAAATTAAGCAAAAGAGAGGAAAAATCCTCCAATTGATGAAGAAATTGATGTAATTAGGTAGTACGACCAATTATGACAGCCATAAAAACCCATAAGCACATACTTAACATGTCCTTAGAAGATATTCTTGTCATACAATTTGTACTAGCTAAATTCTAAGAAAAAATCTTTTCCTTCACAATTATTGGGGAATTAAGTACACTTATCACCCAATACCAACCATGTTATAGGTCATGTTCCTAATTTTTTGTGCCCCTGATAGGATTATTACCGAGGAAGGATGTGAGTCGAGTTTATAAAAAAAAGGTATGAGCCTGGACACATGAACCTATATATGTGAGTCAAGAGACATGAACCTGCATATGTGAGCATGCCCACATGAGCCTAGAGATGTGAGTTTAAAGATGTGAGCCTGGACACGTGAGCCTAGAGATGCGAGTTTAAAGATGTGAACCTAGACACGTGAGTATAAAGATGTAAACCTAAACATGTGAGCCTAGATACATGAACCTGCAACATCCATGAGCCTAAACATGTGAACCTGTAGATATGAGCTTGGAGATGAATTCTAGAGACGCGAACCTAGCAGCAAAAAAAAATTTAAACCATTCTCAAACTTTATCTAGAAGCACCTAGGACCTTTGATGCGAACCCACCGATCTGGGTTGTTAGAAATGACAATACAATTAATTATAGCACATCAAACCATACCTCCTCAAACCCACCAAGCCTTTAGTCCTAGTAAATGACTAGCACTCAACAGAGTGCTCCCAGACTCCTTCGGATGCCCCTCAAGTGTGGAGCTTTAGGAAGAAATGAGCCAACAAAATAGAAACGTGAGTGGAGAAACAATGGAACACCTGGAAATAGGAGTCACCACATAGTCCTCTGAACGTTGGGCGGCTCACCAATTAGATTTGTAAATAGCATCTTAAATTTTATAAATAAGGCATTTAATGACCCTATCTTTGGGCATACCTCCAGTGAAGGAGTGGGAGCATGACCAGGTACCTTAAGGTTTGCTCCCACACGAAGCAGGCAAACCATACCAAATGCTCCACAATGTTTGGTGTCGAGCCTGAGCTGGGTTTATCCCAAGTTGAGCATGACCAACAAACAGCCCAACAATTATCACTTGGTTTGGGTGGATGAATTCTACATCCTTGTCTTGCAGGTTGTCTAGGGTCGAGGGCAATAAACGTAGTAGACAACCTACTAGACAAGGATGTAGACAACCTACTAGACAAGGATGTAGAATTCGTCCACCTAAACCAAGTGAGATAGGGGATGAATCATCTAAAGCCTCAATAGCCAATGGTGTATAAGAGTCTTAGTTAAGGACATGAGCATGTGTTAACCACATATTGGTTAACACATTTCTATGACAACTATGTCCGCACACTTATGTAATGGGCACCCATGCTGTATTGTAAATCCCATCATTTGAAGAGGGAAACGCCTTAAAGACGCTCCCCAAGTATTGAGCTTCAAAGGATAGACAAGAGGATCTTGGTCAGTTGGCCAAACCATTGAGAAAAGCCTTGTAACTATGTTTTGGGTGCCTAGGTCTATAAAAGCCAATTTCTCTTGTTTGTAACTGATTCTCCCATTTGTGTAATAGAAGTGGGAGTGTTCTCTCTCTCCCTCTCTCTTGTAACTCTAATATAGCATGTGTGGTATGCTTGGGGTTAGGGTTTAAGAGTGATTAGTGCTAATCTCTTGCTTCATCTCTCTCTCTCTCTCTCTCTCTCTCTCTCTCTCTCTCTCTCGTGAGTGATTAGGCTAACCAACGCGATCCTCTTCTATGAAGATCCCACACGATCTTCGCGAGAGATACCTTGCATCACTCGTTGGATTAGAGCAACCGCCTCGGTGTGACGAGTGTGGGAGGACGGCAATGAAGAGCGGCTACGATGGAGCTCTTGAGCCATGCTCGAGCTCGGCAGATATAGGAAACTTTCCACGATAGTTAGGGTAAGGTTTCCTTAACATTTTTGGCTCCGCTATCGCGAGGAGCGCCATCCACTACTTGTCTACGCCATCTTTGATTCGAATCCGACGAAGCTTTCATAGCCCGGTGTAGGGTAGGCTCTTTGACATGTAGTTTTTTGATTTTTTGTTGTATTTTGATGTTTTGTTTGGTTTTTTTGATGTTTTTGTTAAGATTCATGTATAGCTTTGTGTTTAGAGTAGGATTATCACTTGTTTGAGTAAAAAACTTGTGATTTGAGTGATTAGAGAGCCTAATCAAGAGGATTTTTGCTTAAACCTAGACTTTTTTAAAAAATTAATTTGCAATTTAATTTTAATTTTTTTGCTTAACTCCTTTGCATAGGTAGGTTTGTTACCATATTATAGTAGTGATGTGTGTGAACACACTTAGGACCGCCGGGGCACTTTTTCCCTCACTAGGAGGTTTTTTCCCCCGTGCATTGTATATACGCCCATTATCTTCTAGGGCTTGTTATCTTTCATTTTTTGGCACTCATAATACACTACGGTGTTGTGCTCAAGCTTCCTCATCTTCTTGAAGTTGTGTGTGCATTCCTGCAACCCTAATTCCAACAATTGGTATCAGAGCAGGCTTCCTCCTCCCGGGCAGCATCACCGGCACCTGCCGCTTCATCTCCTCCGATTGCGACGAGGTTTCACGAGCGTCTGCAGGTTAGTATATGCCGTGGGAGAGCCCGTAGGGCTTGGTCATTTCAGAATTTTGATCTGAGGTCATTTCGCACTCCGTTTTTGCATTCCAAGTACTGCGCAGGCAAAATCGTCCTACTGTGCAGATTTTCTGTCAAGATTAAAATCTGCAGGACAGGTGCCCATTCGTCTGTTTTGGGCTGTGCTACATAGCACAGGTCGATTTTATACAGGTTTACCTCTTACAGACAGCATTTACATCTAGTAGTACAGTCATTGGCCATGGCTGACAACAATGATGTATTCCGCATGTTGGCTGCTGAGGATAAGTTGGATGGCACCAACTATCCATTGTGGGCATATATGATGCGACATGTATTGGTAGCAAAGGGGTTATGGAACATTGTGCAGGGTATTGATGCACGTCCTATTGTGGCTGGGAATGCTGCAAACACATCAGAAACAGGTACTGTTGATGATGGTGCAGGCACAAGTGCTGTAGCAGCTGTTCGAGAACCACCACTTTCAGCAGAGCAGATTCGTTGGGATGGTAGAGATGCGCAGGCTCATGCCTTGATTGCGCTGTCTGTCAAACGTACCATTATCCCACATATTCGCTCTTGCAGGACTTCTAAGGATGCTTGGGATGTACTTGCCACATTGTATCAGGCAAGAAATGAGGCTCGTGTTGCTTATCTCCGAAAACAGTTGGAGAGTGAGCATATGAACGAAGGTGATTCTATGGATAGCTTTTTGACAAAGATCAAGGATTTCAAAGAGCAGCTCATTTCTGCAGATGAAATCCTGTCAGACAGTTCACTTGTGCAGACTGTTTTGAATGGTCTACCAGATTCTTATCAGGGTTTTGCTTCCACTCTTCGCTTGATGATGAAAGGCAATCCCAATGCCTTATCATTTGAGGAGTTAGTTTCTGTTTTGCTGCAAGAAGACCAGTCAAGGCAAAACAGGAATATTATGCGTGTCGCAGATCAAGCTTTCGTTGCTAGTCAGAGAAGCGGGAAAGGTAAAGCTGGCTTTTCTTCTAGTAAGCAGAAATCTGCAAATGCTGCGCAACCAAAGAAGGAAGACAAAGATGAGAAGAAGGGTGACAAACAGAAGACATTTTTCAAGTACTGTAAGGGAAATGATCATGTCATCAAAGCGTGTCCTAAGCTGGCTGCGAAAGAGGCTAAGAAGAAAGAGGCTGGTATGGCTGTTGCAGATGCCTCTCCTTCTAACAATGAATCTGCTAATGTTGTGCTAGATACAGAATGGGCATTCAATGCGCAGTGCAGTTATGACCCATCTTTGCATGACACATGTATGTCTGCAGTAGATTCAGATGTATGGTACTTTGACAGTGGTGCCACTAAGCATATCACCTCGCAGCGCAGTTTATTCACTTTCCTTGAGTCTGCTCCCACAGGGAATACTGTCACTTGTGCCAATAACTCCTCTTATCCCGTTAAAGGAGTTGGAAAGATTGTGCTGAATGTTGCAAATGGCAACACCTTTACACTTTTTGATGCATTGTATGTGCCAGGGATCAAAAAGAATCTGCTGTCAGTCTCCGCATTTGCCAAAACAGGTTTGGTTGTAAAATTTGTGGATGACAGATGTACTGTTCATGATCTCTCTTGTGGTGACATCATTGTAGCATCTGGTTCACTATGTCGAGGGCTGTATAAGCTCAATATGGATGGCAAATGTGTAGAGGATTCAGCATGTGCTATTATGGATACGCAGGCTATTTCAGATGCAAAACTGTGGCATGCACGTTTTGGTCATCTGAATTTTGCAAGTTTGCTGCGCCTGCAGAAATCTGAAATGGTGTCTTCTTTGCCTAAGCTTGAGGCACCTGTCAAGCATGTTTGTGAGGGCTGCATATTGGGTAAAATGCAGCGTGCTTCCTTTCCCAAAGATGGATCAGTGAGAGCTGAACGCAGATTGCAGCTTGTTCACAGTGATGTTTGTGGTCCCATGCAAACTCCATCATTTGGAAACTACCTTTACTTCGTGACTTTCATTGATGATCTTACCAGGCATGCATGGGTATATCCTTTGAAGGCAAAGTCCGAAGTGTTTTTGTGCTTCAAACAGTTTTTGGTTATGGCTGAAAATGTGTCAGAAAGTAAGATGGGCACCCTCCGTTCAGATCGAGGGGGGGAGTATATGTCTTCAGAATTTAATGCATTTCTGGCTGAGCGTGGGATAAAACACCAATGTACAGTGCCGTATACACCACAGCAAAATGGTGTGGCTGAGAGAAAAAACAGGTCTCTCATGGAAATGGCAAGATGTATGGTTAAGAGTCAAAGTCTACCACATGGTTTTTGGCTTGAGGCTGTCATGTGTGCCACTTATGTACTAAACAGGTGTCCCACCAAAGCATTACAGGTTGTCACTCCATATGAGGCTTGGCATAGCCGCAAGCCATCTGTTGGCCATTTACGTGTTTTTGGTTGCCTGGCATATGCATTAGTGCCTGTGCAACATCGCAGAAAATTGGATGACAAAGCTGTCAAATGTATTTTTGTTGGATATAGTGCTGAGAGCAAAGGCTATCGTTTGTATCATCCACAGACAAAGCGCATTTTGGTTAGCCGTGATGTTGTATTTGTGGAAGATGCAGTTCAGCCCTTGGTTTCATGTACTAAGGAGACAGATATCAGCTCACGTGATGTCTATGATACATTGTTGCCTCTTTTCAGTGGTGCACAGTCAAGTGCAATACCTCATGAGGCAGTTTTTCAGCCTATGCAGGTTTTAAATGATGGCACAGATCAGCCTATATCTGATGCAGATGTGCATGATGCACTTGAGGATGAGAGACAAGAGATTGAGGGCTCTAGGAACATGCCTAGATGGCTGGTGCAGACTTTGCGTGACAGCAAGTTGGATGCCCCTTTGTCTAGTCGCACTCGTTCTGGCTCTCATGGTGCCTCTTATGCGTCAGATTGTTATGCATTGGTTGTTTCTAGTATGTGCGATGAAAGTGAGCCTGTTTCATTTGATGAGGCACAAAGTTCAGAAAATTGGATGGCTGCTATGCAAGCAGAATACGATGCTATTATGAAGAATGGTACATGGTCTTTATGTGACTTGCCCCCTGGCAAGAAGGCCATTGGCACTAAGTGGGTATACAAATTGAAGCGTAAGCCTGATGGCACAGTGGATCGCCATAAGGCTAGGCTTGTTGCAAAAGGTTATGCTCAAGAGAAGGGCATTGATTTTGATGAGACTTTTGCTCCCACATGTCGTATGACCACTGTTCGTAGCATTTGTGCATTAGCAGCTCATAATGGTTGGAATGTACATCAACTGGACATAAAGACTGCGTTCTTAAATGGAGATTTGCATGAGGAGGTGTATGTATCGCAGCCTCGTGGTTTTGTTCAAAGAGGGCAGGAAAACAAAGTGTGCAGGTTAAAAAAGGCTTTATATGGTTTAAAGCAAGCTCCACGAGCTTGGTATGAAAAAATACATGCATATTTGACTGCACATGGGTTTCAGAATAGTCCAACAGAAAGCACTTTGTATGTTAAACGTGTGGATGGTGTACATCTAATCATTGCTCTCTATGTCGATGACATGCTGCTCACAGGACCAAATGAGAGTCATATTGCTGATTTTAAGGCTGATTTGAATGCCTCTTTTGAGATGTCAGATTTGGGGCATTTGCATCATTATTTGGGGATACAATTTAAGCAGTGTGATGGAGGTATTGCTTTGTGTCAGACAAAGTATATTGAAACATTGTTGCGGAGATTTGGCCTTGAAGACTGCAAGCCTATTGCTACTCCAATGGAGACAGGTTTGAAGTTGAGTCTTCATGATGCTGGAGATCACTTTGATGTCACACTCTATCAGACAGCTGTTGGTTGCCTCATTTATGTATGCATTACGAGGCCAGACATTCAGTTTGCAGTCTCACAGGTGAGCAGATTTATGCATAGCCCAGGCATTAAGCATTGGCAGGCAGTGAAGCGTATCTTTCGCTATTTGAGTGGTACTCGGCATCTTGGGTTGTTTTATCCCAAGGGGGGATCATTGTCGCCAGATTTACATGCTTTTTCAGATTCTGACTGGGCTGGTTGTTATGACACACGCGTGTCCACGAGTGGTTTTTGCTTCATGCTTGGAAGCTCATGCATATCATGGTTGAGCAAGAAGCAGCCTACTGTGGCCACTTCTAGTTGTGAAGCTGAGTACAGGGCAGCTTTCACAGCTACGGTTGAGTGTGTGTGGCTCAGACGCCTTATGGCTGATTTGGGTGTTGGGCAGCCATCTGCCACCACCATCTTCACTGACAGTCAGAGCGCATTGGCAGTTGCGCGGAACCCAGTGTTCCATGCTCGTACGAAGCACATTGAGGTGCACTACCATTATGTCAGGGAGAGACTCTCTGCAGGAGAGATCAGTTTGGCTTATGTGCCAACACAGGATAACCTTGCAGACCTTTTCACAAAGGCTCTGCCTCGTGAGAAGTTCGAAGCTTTTCGCAAAGCTTTGGGCTTACTCCCTTTTGTGGATTCGTCCACATAGCTAGACACTTCCCTATACATGAGTGCTAGCTCTTGTTCACCGCATCACTCCAGGGGGGATTTGTTACCATATTATAGTAGTGATGTGTGTGAACACACTTAGGACCGCCGGGGCACTTTTTCCCTCACTAGGAGGTTTTTTCCCCCGTGCATTGTATATACGCCCATTATCTTCTAGGGCTTGTTATCTTTCATTTTTTGGCACTCATAATACACTACGGTGTTGTGCTCAAGCTTCCTCATCTTCTTGAAGTTGTGTGTGCATTCCTGCAACCCTAATTCCAACAAGGTTAGCATTACTACATAAAACACTAATCAAATAAAAAAATTAAAAAAAATCATAAACTACCTCTTAATTTTTACTAATTATCACTAACCTACTGGTTAGTGTGATTAGTGGACTTAAAGAGAGCAAAAAACTAAAAAAATTGAGCCTAATTGCTTGAAATTAGACTAATTGGAGTGGCATTAGTGTTCTAAACACTTGCCTTGACTCAAATCTATGCTTAGTTCACTCCAATCAGGCTCTAGCAAGAATTAGCACTAATTTGGTCTCTTCTGTCTACCTTAAGCAAGTCATAACATCATGACAATAGACACTTGGGTGTCATTGGGACAACCTAAACTCACCCCGACAAGCAATAGTCTTGCAAAAGGAATCAATGAACAAAACATTGAAGTTCCAGGTTACTTTAGATACACTACTCAAACAATCGATGGCGATATGGAATTTACATTTCATGTTACTCTAGATTCCCTTGAGTATGATGTCATCATTGGCGGACCTTGGATAAGTGAATCGTTGTATTCACTAGATGAATCCATGCAAATAGTCACCTTGAACACTCCTGCATGAAATGTACAATTGCTACGGGAGGAAGAAACCTTGCAGGAGCCCGAACTTCCAACATATCTTACTGAAAATATCCCTAGGATTTTGGTTGGATTGGAAATTTCAAATGAAATCACCACAGCTCAAGCACAGCTTTATCCAAAACGAGAACACAATCTCATGACCCTCGAGCTATGGGATTTGTTAGGTCAACCAATAGTCATGGCACATCCTGAAAGGATTACCTTTACACAAGACTTGAACATGCCATGTTTGGGGTACTTTAAACATACAATGTATATTGAAACTAACCCCCTTACTTGCAAGTTTTTTGTGGTTGAGTATGTGTAGGAAGCAGATTTGATCTTGGGGCATAAATGGGCTGTTGCTGCCCAAGCACCACTGTGCTTTGCTAGCGATAGAGTCATCATGATGGTTAACGATAAGAAGTTGACAATACCATACTGCCAGGAAGAGGATCTAACTTTAATTGATATCTATGATGCTGAATGCAATACAAGCCTCTTCCACAAAAGCCCCTCTACACCATGACCTACCATTTGCGTCAACGACGGACTCCGATAAAGCCTCTACTCCTTCAATCCCATCCTCACCTATGAAGTTCGATGCCAAGACCTCGCAATCGACATCTATTCCTGAAGAAGTTCCCAGAGCACCATCTTACTCTAACAAGGAACTCAAAGGAAAGGCCCCGGAGCCTATGCATCTTCATCAACAAACTTCACTAAAAGAGACAACCACATGCTCAAAGGCCTCGTCATTGACAACCACTCCACAAGAGACTCTAACCTCATCATCAACAATGCCAATGAGTCTCAAACCTGCAGCCTCAACACTAACCAAAGTCAAGGAGGGTCCCAAACCTTCCACATTAATTCTAAAGAAAACTCCACCAAGACTACCACTCACGATATCTCAATAGTATCAAAATGTGGGTGGTGGAGAAGCAGCTACTATTAAGGCGGGTGGTGGAGAAGCAGCTAAAGGCTACTATTAAGGTGCCAATCAAATTTGGGTGCCTCGACAGTCAAAACCTCTTTCTCAACGTAGCACTCAAAAGCCAAGGAAAAAGAAATGTAATCCACAACAGTGTCCACAAAAGCCTATGCGAGTTCCTCAAGGAACTCCACCAATGCAACAAGTGTGGGTACCAAAAACATTGCTGCTGCAAGCACGAGGGTACTACCAAAGAAATACCAAAGCTTGGGTCCCCAAGCACATCACAAAGTCTCCTAAGCTTGCACAAAGAAGGAAGCCTCAACACCAAGCACATCGGCCACCAAATTATAGTGTTCATCTGTAACATACCCATCTTCACTAATAAAGAAATGTCCATGTAATAGAGTTTTTATGGTATAAAAATCAATGATTTTATTAAATGAGTCATTTCTACGTAGAATCTTCAAATTCTGAACGCAAATTTGGAATCTGCGCACGATTTTACTCTAATATAAGATTTTACAGCATCCAAAACGAACACCGGATCAAGCTTATATGTAAATTTCAGTTATTTTTAGTTAAAAAGTGACGACCTTTAAACCTTAATAAATGCATGACCGGGCGTCCGATTGACGAATGGTCTGAACCCCAACAACCAAGAGAACCTCTCAGACAAAAAAAAAAAATTCGCTCCCTGGAGCAGTTCGATACGCAAATTGAGGCCGGTGTCCCAAATTTGGAGACCCCGCCCCAAAAATTTAGATCGTACACACTTACCAGGGTGCCCGTACGATGGCCGCACAAGAACCAAAGGACGATCGTCCACTATGTGGTCCACATGTACCGCTACGTGGACACCCATGCTGCCTGACCAAATAAGGTACATGCGTACCACTCCTTTCCGTGTTAACCGACACCGTACCTTTCCCCTAGACCCATGTAGGCCACTGATCTACAGAATTTGCTGGTACACTGTCCTTTCATCCTTGCTTTGTGCATCGCTCGTACCCGTACCCCACAGTTATATAAACCCCTGGGGTTCTCCATGGGGGCAACACGCATTTCTGCGTAGCTTATGCTCTGTTGTGCCGCCGTCTGTCCCTGTGCAGTGTACTTGCTATAGTATAGCCGCCCCTTGCAGCCACCCCTCTCACACCCCCTCATTTGCCACTTTTCAGATAAGGCAATTTTCTTATCCCCCTCTTTGCAGTGTCCTTAACTCTTCTCCCCCTCGGTGTGAAGAGACTTACAGCAACCCTCAGCCCTTCTTCCCTTTTGCAAAACGTTTTTGTGTTAAGGACATCTCACAATCCCCCCCCATTTGCGTGGACTTTAGTAAGAGGTTTTTGCCTTAAGACAGGGTTCATGTGCTGTGGTCTTTTGCTCATACGGTGAGCAAACGATCTCAGAATTGAGATCCGACTAGAGCGTTTCGACTGCAACAGCGAGCCCTATAAGACGACGTCCAAGATGGCCCCTTCTCGGAAACATCATAATGTTGCCTTGGGAGGAGCGCGCAACGAGATTAGAGAAGATACTCCCGATGCAGCTCCAATCCTCTCTTTACAAGCTCCTCATACAAGCTCCTCAAGGAAATGGTGGCCAGGTTAGCTTGGTTATCTTTTAAAGAAGAGTTTTTATATATATATTAGTGTTAATAAATGTGTATCTTTTTCTTTTAAAATAATGACACAAAATTGTATGAAGTTACGAATTGTGTGATGCTGTATTCAATAAATAGCATTGAAATTGCTATCTTTAAAGAGTGTAAGTTTTTCTTGGCTTCGATGCTAACTCCGTTCCGTGCCTGTGTAGCCGGGCGGCGTCGTTAGCAAAGCCCGGGAATGGCCCAAGGTATCCATACCATTGGGAGAATAAGGTTTGCCGATTGAGGCGAGAGATTATGATGCTGCCTAGTTCTGAGGGCCCTGGCTAGTGCGGTAAATAAGCCCACCCTAGTGTGCAGACATCTCTCTGAGAGGGGCGGGAGGATCGAGCGATGGAGCCTGAGAGGGCGACAGGCCAGCTTGAGTCCTCGCCCAGTGGTTGGACGATGAGGTGTATGGTCCCGTAGGGTTTTTGCCCAGCATGTAGAGGCTGGAAGGCCGAATTCTAGATCATCGGCAGTATAAAGGAAAAGAATAAGAGAGCCGGTTTGGCTTGTATGGAATTGATTCATGTATAAACTTTTTTTTTATAAATCTTGTTTTTGGCATTATTGTATTGTGGAAAAAGACTATTTTAACAAACCTTGTGAAAAGGGCCTTAATTAAGGAACATGTTTATTTATGTCAAACAGTGTGGTAGGATTAATTAGAAAACAAATTGATGCGTGAGTAGGGTGAAAAGTGGGAGGATGGAATGCCCCGACGGCACCATCCTACGGACGGCGGGTGGACCCGATTAGTCGGGTAGCTTTCCAACAGATTAAGTGAAAGCCCTACGCTAGATAAATAGGTTCTTGGGCAACTCTATTCTAGAAGACTAGGCCAGCTGTGCCTTGCATGGATGAAGAAAAATGCATTGCCTCTAGAAATCAAGTCTAGTAGTTGCCCAATTTATGATCAATTACCCTATGGGTGATTTGATTTTTAGAAGATCACGCTCCCCCTATCCCAGAAGATCACGCTCCCCCTGTGGGATAGGACTAGGTCTTACCTATGAATCGTATCCTTGAATCTCTACATGGTCAAGGTGTCGATGAATAGGAAATTTTCTCCAAGTTAAGACTTAGTGGACTATCTTAAGTGTTTCCCCTATTTTAGAAGGGGGGAACCTTACAATTGGTATCAGAGCCGATCTTAGCTCCTAGGAATTGCCATTTAAGGACTGTTTTGCAAATGAATGTTTTACCTAACATAATGCTAATTAATAAAAACATCCTACTAAAGCAAACAAGTTGAATTTATGTTTGAATGATTGTAGGAAGAGGAAGATGTCTACTCGAAGTTTCTAGTTTTCCAATGCATCTTCGAGATTGCTAGTCACTCCTCAAATTTCGAGTTTCGTGACACCATGGTGCAGATACTAGAGAAGATGTACCTCCCTCATTTCTCTCGTATTGAAAGAGGATGGGGTAGAGATTTCTGGAGTCGTGGGCCGAGATATTTCTTCATCCGAGCAGATCGAATTGGGAACCTTACCACCGACCCTGGATTCGTTGGATTGAAAAGTTGAAGATGATCCGTTTATTTTGGTTCATCGGTACCCCCAGGGCCGACACCTCTATGACTATAGATGGGATTCACATACCTCAGGATCGCTGGGTGTATGACCAAGTGATGCAGGTCTTACTTGCTGACAAAGTAGCTGTGTCGGGACCTATCCCAAACCAGAGTCTACCACCCTTACCATCAGTTTTTAGAGTCTTAGAAACTACTGCGGAACCCCCATATTTCACCTATGTGGACCGCTCTACCCTTATGTCATAGTCAAGCCTAGGAATTTCCCTTGATGGCAAATAAGACTAATTATATTAGTCTCAGATCTTTGTAATAAAACTCGTCCTTGTAAATATTTGGAAATAAAATGATTTCAATGTTTTACTCTCCAAAAATAAGCGTTGTGCAAATATGAATCTTGTAATCTTAAAGTTGTTTTTACAATGATGGCCAGGACGATCACCCTCCACTTCCTAATGCACTTTACACTGATATCCAGGAGAAGAAGCTCTTGCTCAAGCAAATGCAACCTCCCTCCTTTAAAGGAGAAGGTTCAAAGATTGAGAAGGATGCTGAAGTCTGGATTGAAGCGATGGACGATTATTTGGAGTAGTAAATCAGTCAATGCTTGCACGGTTTCGCCTCATCGGAGATGCTAAACTCTGGTGGAAACAGTGGTGCCGTGACAAGGGAGTCACCGAGCATTCTCAAATGTGGGAAGACATCAAGCAGGCCGTGAAGGAAAGATATCTTTCCCCATCCCATGAATCCATAAAGATGAATGAGTTTTTTAGTCTTAGGCAGTGCAGCTTAACTCTTGAGGACTACTATTCCAAATTTATCACTCTTCGGAAGTATGCCCCAGCTATGACTACTTCCCAGCAAGTGGCTCATTTCTGCCAAGGGTTAAATGAACCCTTAGATTCCCACCTTGAAGCAATGAGGCCAAGCACATTACAGGATGCTCTCATACGAGCAAAGCCCCTTGTGAAAGAAATGAGGATTGGCAAACCTAAGCATCAAAAGAGATCTTACCCTGAGGCAAATCCTAAAGATCAACCCTACAAGAAACCCTAACAGAATTTCCCCTATTACAACAGAGGGCGACAAGGCAACTCTTTTGTCCCCCGCTCGTATGTTGCTTCTTCCAGAGAAGGCCCTCTGTGTTTTGAGTGCAATGAGCTGGGATACTTTAGGACCAACTGTCCCAAGATGGCAACATCATTTCCCCAAGGTGGTAGAGGAAATCAAGACCGTGGAACCCCTATCCACCAAGGTGCAAGAGGCGGTGGGCATGGCAGAGGCCGCGGAGGAGCAGTTGCTAGGACCACATGTATTATAAGTGAAGAACCGACCTTGGAAATGGCTGAGAAGAGCGCGCCACCATCCATGCGACAGTAGAACACCAAGGTCCGAATAAACAATTTGGTGTAATCCAAACCTCAGCGACTCAAGAAGAGCGCGCCACCGTCCATGTGACAGTAGAACACCAAGGTCCGAATAAACAATTTGGTGTAATCCAAACCCCAGCCACTCATCACGGTAAGCCATTTCAGCTTTTGATTGATTGTGGCAGTACCCATTCAGCAACTTTCCCAACTCATTGAGCAAGGATTCGTACGCCCCAGTAGCTCTCCTTGGGGGGCACCTGTCCTTTTCCAAAAAAAGAAGGACGAAACTCTCCGCCTGCATAGATTATCGAGGGCTGAATCAAGTCACTGTCAAGAATAAGTATCCTATCCCTCGCATCGACGAACTTCTTGACAGGCTTCATGGGGCCAAAGTCTTCTCAAAAATAGATTTGAGGTCTGGTTACTATTAGATCAAAGTCAAGGAAGCAGATATACCCAAGACAGCCTTCAATATCCGTTATGGCCACTATGAGTCTACTGTAATGTCATTTGGGTTAACCATTGCTCCTACAACCTTCAACCGCCTAATGCAAGATATATTTCGTCCTTACTTGGATGAATTTGTGCTTGTTTTCTTTGATGACATCTTAATCTACTCCAAATCAATGGAAGAGCATGAGGAGCATGTGCGTAGAGTTCTACAATTGTTGCACAGACACAAACTCTATGCCAAAGAAGAGCAAATGTACCTTCTTTACTCATCAAATTGAGTATCTTGGGTTCATCGTCTCCAAAGATGGCATTTCAGTAGACCCCGCCAAGGTCAAAGATATTCTGGAGTGGCCATCCCCTAAATCAGTTTGTGAAGTTCGTGGGTTTTTGGGAATCACGGGATGGTATAGGATTTTTATCAA
The DNA here is from genome assembly GCF_041138505.1 of Cibotium barometz. Classification (NCBI taxonomy): domain Eukaryota; kingdom Viridiplantae; phylum Streptophyta; class Polypodiopsida; order Cyatheales; family Cibotiaceae; genus Cibotium; species Cibotium barometz. Next base: position 39,741,501 of record NC_141102.1, on the reverse strand, counting down.
AGATTATGCCTTGGTAGTTGTACCTTTGACGGATCTTCGTAAGAAGGATTTTTATCAAAGATTATGCCTTGGTAGCTGTACCTTTGACGGATCTTCTTAAGAAGGAAAAATAGTGTGGCTGCCAATCCATCAAAACAGTTTTGATCAGCTCAAGGTCATTATTACTTCTGCCCCAGTCCTGAAACTTCCTAATTTCGCCAAGGAATTTGAAGTGGTTGATGCCAGTAGTCTAGCACTTGGTGGTGTCTTAGGCCAAGAAGGAAGACCAGTCGCTTATACTTCCCGCAAGCTGGAGCAATATGAAGCAAATTATACTTCCCGCAAGCTGAAGCAATATGAAGAAAATTATGCCACCCATGATTTGGAGCTCTTAGCAGTTGTTCATTGCCTCAAATTATGGAGACATTATCTCTTGGGGGCAAATTCCAGCTTGTAACTGACCCACCACAAAAGTCTAAAGTGGATCTTCACCCAGCCTAACCTCAACATGCGGCAAAGTGGATCTTCACCCAAGCCTAACCTCAACATGCGGCAAAGGAGATGGATTGAAATTCTATAAGAATATGACTTCGACATCGAATTCCGCCCTGGAAAAGATAATGTGGTAGCAGATGCACAACCGGCAAATCTTTCTTGAGTGCAATTTCAATGCCAAATAATCCCATACTGGTCAAGGTGAAAGAAGTCTCATCTCATGATCCAGATTATCAGAGGATGATGAAGTTAGTAGAAGAAGGGAAAAATTTAGAGAAAGAGAAGAATCTAATCAAGGGATACTCCACTCATGAAGGAAGCCTCTACTTCAATCACAGGCTATGTATCCCTAAGGATCCTGCTTTAAAGAAACTAATCCTCCATGAAGCTCATGATAGTCCTGCTGCATGACACCCAAGCTATGCAAAAACATTAAATGCCGTAAGAAGGAGCTTTCATTGGGCAGGCTTGAAAAATGATGTCCTTCGGTACTTGAAGCAATGTCTCTCATGCCAAAGGATCAAAGCTGAAAGGGTCAAGATGCTTGGGAAACTTCAACCCTTGGATATTCCCCAAATAAAGTGGGAGTGCATTAGTATGGATTTTGTCATAAGTCTCCCCAATGTACAAGGAGGATATGACTCCATTCTGGTAGAACCCTCAATTTCCCATTCTTTTTTGGCACAATCCCGATTGGTGAGAGCCAATCTGTGTGCTTGATTTTATAGATGAAATCTGCAATAATAAGTTTATCAATTTCCTCCTTTACAATCGCTGCATATTTTAGATTCATCTGATATGGCTTTTGCCTAGATGGTCTTGATCCATCCGTGAGATCGGAATCATGTGTTGGACCACCTTGGGTGGTACACTCTGCATGTCAATGTATTTCCAAGCAAAGAAATCTTTGAATTCTATGAGGGGAGCAATGAGTTCTTGTTCTTTAGCTGTAGTTAAATCCTTAGCAATATGGACAGGTTTGGGATTCTCTCGTGTAGCAGGGTCAACCTCCTTAACTTCAGCTGGACCGTCACATGGATTGGCCATCTTCCTTTACCCTTTTAGCCGTCAATTGGACCACTTTTTGTTCGTCAATATTGTATGTCTTAAAATGGTCAGGCACTGAGAGTAGGTTTGGCATGTCCTCCTCCTCATCTTTTGTCTAAGCCATCACCTTTTTAGCCTCGCACTCGCCTCAGTCAAAGCCTTGTTTCGTTTTCTACATCTTGTCTTCATGAGTTTAGGCACTTTTGGCTCTTGAGGTATCACCTTCTCCTCTCATTTTCCTTCCAGGGTTATCTTACTCAACTCTTCGCCCCCCAGTTCTTAGAAAACTCCTCGTGCACCTTAGTGACCTCGAGATATCTTAGCCATTGGGCGTCCATGAGTTTACTTCGTAATAGGGCATTTTGTCGACGAGTGATATACGTCTTTTGTTTACACCATCTCCTTAGGCGTTGGGTGCTGTTTTGCAGCCTTGTGATCCAGAACCATCTTTGTGTTGGACTTTGTTTCTTCATGTGTACTGAGGTGGTAGGAATGTTCCTTGATTCATTGTATTGCGTTCCTCTAGAAGGCAACATATCTATTTTAGCAAGCACATGCATCCAGTTTTCACTAATATTCGGGGGTGGAAGCAACGCATACATTGTGGCCTCTTCCTCGTCTCTTGCATTCTCCTCCATTGGTTGGTAGACTTGTAGGGACGTGGTTCGTTCGGTGGTGACTGAATCATTTCCAAACAATTGCCCTTCCATTGTGTGTGCCTTCCATGTTTGTAGATCAATCTTTAGAATCTGCGAGCCCTTTCGAACATACACTTGATCTAACGCCCAATCATGCAAAATTTGGCTTCCCACATGAAAGGTCTGCCCAAGATAATGTCATATAAATCCAGTTGGCACAGAAAGTCCATTACAACAAATGTACAATGGTAGCGAAATGAAAAGACCTTAAGTCTTACATTTTTCAATAACCCCGTAAGTCTTGAAGATGTTCCATCTACCGTTTTGACTATTAGCTCTGCTCTTTCCAATTCTGGTTTACCCCAATTTTCCCAACATCGTTTTGTAATGATGCTCATCCCCACTCCTCTGTCTAGGATAGCTAATGCTTGGTATTCGTTATGGTGAATTGGGATCGTAGCATTTGTATCATCACTCTCATCATACTGGCCCAGTTGATTGATAGGTATTTTGATGAATCCGGGAGTTCCTTCCGCCTCAAGTACTAGGTTTCTCTTAGCTAGAGGTGACTAAGTCTCCTCTACAATGGACATTGGGTTTAATCTTCCCTCTACCCAGTCCTTAATATCTGCCCATAATTCTGGTTTATTGCGTAACAATGGTCCTAGCGGCATTTTGACGATGGTGGACAATATGGTTACGAGACTACCTATGTCTCTAGGCTCCCTGGGCAAGTGAGGGTCTCTTCCATGTGTTTGTTGCATATTAAACCCTAGGGATTGAAGGGATGGACAATTCTTGCTCTGGTTCCTCAAACATTCTTGCCATGAGGTCACTGTGAGTCCCTTCCTCGGATCCTGCTAGAATTGGAGTAGGCACATCTAATTTCCTTTCCTTTATCAACTTGTTTCTTGGATACACTGTATCCCTAGCCCTGTTAGCCCTTAATCTAGCTTTGTGATTTCATTGGCACTCCTCAACTACAGCCTTAGCTTCCTTATCTCCTCATCACATCATTTGGGTATTCCCCAATCCCTTTAGGGGTTGCTGGTCTCTCCCTTGCGGTTTCTTGGGTGTGCCCATCCTGTTTCGGCACTTGGTCGTCTCCTTCCCTTGATTGGGTGGATCCGGTGTCGATGGTGTCTTCTTCGGATCCATCCTGAATTGTGACCATGGTATCACCTTTGCCTCCTCACTCTTCTCCTTCTCCCAGTTTTAGAGGTTGTGACATTTACTGGGTTTTTCTTTTTGCCCACTTGTTTTACTTGTGCTCGTATCAGGACATTCAACGACGTGATATTCCCAGGCTACACACTTATAGACTTGATAGTGGCATAGTTAGAAGTGGAAGCTGAACCACTAGTGCAATATGGACAGTCTTTAATCAAATGATAAACCCGACACTAAACACAGGAAAGTGTTGGCAGAACGTTAGTCAGTGGTGCTACCAAGGGCTAGGCTGGGTTGGTATTAGCCACATTCTTATTAGGGCATTCCGCTATTCGATGAGGTCCATTACAACCAAAACACTGTATTGGCCCCCTTCTCATAGTTGAGTTTATGTCTTTACCTTTCCATTGTACCGTGGTTTAAAACACTAGACATAACACTCTAGCACGATCTCCGTGGGCTCCTCATAGTAATCATTTTTTATTTCTACCTCACACATGACTTCACCTTTGTCCAAGGGCTCCTCGATCAACACTTGGTTGATTTTAGCCTGTGATGGTTGTGGTGGTAGAACATGTGGCGACAAAGGTGACATGTTCAGTATTCGGAACATCCCTCTTGGTAAGTAGGATGGGTTTGGCTGCTACCCTACAGCTGCAATGGTTTTGCAATGGTGGTGCTGGTAAGGCTAGTGACGCTCTAGGTGCTCGAGTTGTGCTAAGGGGCTGGCCCCTCGGATATCGGCACATGGCAGTGTCATGGTTCCCCAGTCTCACACAATGAGCACAATAAAGTAACTACCTTAGTCCTAAGTAAGGGCATTCGGTGCTTGTGTGATTTTGTCTACAAATAGAGCACCAAATCAGATCTCTCCGGGGGTAGAGATGAGAATTCCGTGATGCTTCTCTCCCATCCTTGACGTTTAATTTCTCTAGTATGGCACTACTGAGCTTTTCCACTGTCATATTTCCAACTTGTTTGCTCCGAGTTCCTGTGTCCTGGTGACTTAAAACTCTCGATGTTGCCACTATTGAAGTTGCCTTGGCATCTTCGGGTTGTGGTAATGTGACACGAAGTTGGGGTTTGGACTTCGGTCACTTCTTAGAATCAAAACACACTTGTATGAAACCTCACAGCCTCCTTACCTCCCTTTCTCTCCCTAGGTTAAGATAAAGATGTACACATCAAAGGTGAGATCATAATTCATGGAAGGAAAGATGAAAGGCTCAGGAGAAGCAAGGATTTCTGCCAGTCTTGCAGCTCCAAACAAGAGGGCGATTCTTTGTTTTGGAAGAAATCTTCCGACTCAGGATTATGTGAACGGAAACATACGGGGAATATTGGTAAGGTTCATCCATTCAAATTGGGCGATTTGGACGGAACATATTAAAGAAAATAAATATAGCAATCACTTACAAGAGGATAAGACACATGGGGTTTGCCTTTTGATAAGAGATGAGGAGGAATTAATCATGATTAAGAAGAAATAATGGCCAAAAGTCTATAAAAACAGAGATACACAGGGAATTGCAATTTTAAATTATTGGACCACAAAAACTGCACTTTTTGACTTTGAGAGTGTGATGAGATAATAGCCAAGTCTAAGTGGCATGTAGGTGGAGATCCCATTTACACATGGCGGAATTCTCCTCTTCCATGTAGGCATTCTAGAAGAATCTTTCCCAATTATGCACCTACACACACTCCTCCACATGCCTTCCACACTCCCCAACTTGTAGTCTTATGGTGAATACCATATTAATAATACAATAAAAATCCATGTGAGCATGAAGGCTCACTTTTATTTTCCACATCACTAGCCTATCTACCATACCAAAGTATTTATCAAGCATACTTGTGGCATTTACAATGTGTGCACCCTAAATGAAGTAAAACCATTATATTTGAAGATAGAATGCTGTTATCGGGGTAGCCGCCAAGCCGTCGTATCACCACGCTGTTATTCCATTGTGGTGGGCACCGCAATCTTCTTGGACAAGCTTCCACCTTATTACCATTGAGAAACCATCAAAATATGCACAAAATTGAAAATGAAAGATATCAATTTTTCATGTCACATCTTTCCCCCCCCCAGCAGATCCTCCATGCTTGTCTGGGGGGTCTGCTGGCCATGGTGCTCGAGGGTAGAATATCTTTAGCCGGTACTCATTGGCACGTCCGGGAACCTCCTGGCCACTTGCATCCTCTAGAAGATAGGTGTTATTTTTGAACTTTTGCTTTATCTTGAAGGGGCCTTCCCAGCATCGAAGAAGCTTCTTATCTAGTCGTTTCTCCACACGGCCATCATACCTCATGATGACTAAGCTTCCTTGCTTGAGTTCTGGCTTCTTCTTCTTCCTCGTGAGAGTGTCATGCCTTTCCTTGCGCCGTTGTTGTGCAGCCTCCCAGTGCCTGAAGTGCCTGAAGTCGCCTCTCATCCAAGATCTCCAGTTGTGCTAGGCGTTGGGCATGTGTTTCTTCTTCATTATTCAAGCGTGCAAAAGATGTGCGAAGGCTTGTGATTTCCAATTCTATTGGCAAAATAGCCTCCATTCCATAAACTAACTGAAAAGGTGTGAAACCAAGAGAGAGTTTGTGAGTTGTCCTATAGACCCATAGGACCTCTGACAAATGCACATCCCACTTTCTCTTCATAGTATCCACTAGCTTAGATAAAGATCCACAAAGCAGTCCATTAGTTTTTTCTACTAAACCATTACATTGGGGATAATAGGGAGTTGACATAGCATGCTTTATTTTTAATTTCTGCACCAAAGCTTCAATCAAGTCATTCCTGAAAGACCTCCCCCCATCCATAAGGATTTCTAATGGACACCCAAATCGGGCACATATGTATTCCCTGAGAAAGGATGCCACAGCCATTGCTTTATTATTGACCATTGCCTTTGCTTCTGCCCACCTTTTTGCATAATCTGTGGCCACCAATATGTAATACTTCCCATGTGAGGAACGAGGAAGTGGGCCCACAAAATCTAATCTCCACCTTTCAAATGGACCATATGCTGGGATAGGGTTTAAGGGTCCGAGAACCAATTTCTTATGCCCATATGCCTGGCATACTTCACAACTTCTGCACCACTCATAGACATCTTTGCTGAGTCGAGGCCAATAATACCCTGTGTTAAGGATCCTCCGAGTTGTGCTGGCTGAGGCAAAGTGACCTAAACATTCATGACATAATTCCATAATCCTTTTAGATTCTTCCAGGCTCACTACCCTCCTTAAGGATCTTATCCTTACCTTGCTTGTAAAGAACATCCCCTAGAATTGTGTAAGGATGAGCTTTCCTGGTAAGCCTTTGCTTCTGTTGAGGATTCAATCCAGGAGGGAAGTATCCGGTATCTAAATAGTGTTGAACATCTTGGAGCTCAGGCCAACCTGTATCCATTAATGCAAGAGTAGCTACTTTGAAAGAAGCCAAGGTTTTAGTAGCCAATTCATCAGCCTTTTGATTATCCTTCCTGTTAACATGCACAAATTTATAAAACTCAAAAGCTTCCTTCAACTCCATTGCCCTTTTATACAATTCTTGGAGATTAGGACTCCTTGCCTTATATTCTCCTTTCATTTGTCGGATGACCAATTGCGAATCTCCTTTAACCTCTACCTCTTTGATTTCATCTTTTATGCAATCTTCTAATCCCCAAATTAATGCATTGTACTCAGCCACATTATTTGATATAGCCTTTGGAAATTCCCTACCCTTGGCCCATACCTCTTTTCCTTCTGGATCAAATAAAACTATCCCCCCAGCCCCACATTGCCTGGAAGGGCTAAAGGCTCCATCAAAATGCATAGTGAAAGCAATTGGTGGTGTCTCCAAATCTTCATATACTTCTTCCTTTGCTCTTGTTCCTTCTTCCTCTTCCTTCCTGGTAAGCAAATCTGCAAAGAGAGGCCCTAGTGGTGTTTTCTGTAATAAAAGTGAAAGAGAATTCTTGAAGCTCACAAATCCACTTTGCAAACTTCCCTCCTGCAGGATTGGGCTTGCGGACCAAGAATTGTAAATAAGGTTAAGATGTGAGGAAGAAAAAAGGGCGAGGTAACAAGTATGACCTGAACTTCTTTACTGCAAAAACAAGAGACAAACCACCTTTCTCCATTTCACCATACCTCTCCTCGGCATCAGTGAGTTGTCGGCTTGCATAATACACTGGTTGCATACGCCCTCGCTCTCGCTTTTGCAAGAGTATAGCACCCACTGAATGTGATAAGACACTTGGGTTCACATAAAAGTTCTCCCCCCACCTAGGAGGCTGCACAATTGGACTTTGACTCATGCATTCCTTGAGCAAACAAAAAGATTGAATTTGATCGGGGCCCCATTGGAAAGAAACATTCTTCTTTGTCAACAGATTTATAGGATACATCTTCTCAGAAAACATGTCAACAAAGCGTTGGTAGTACTTTGTTTTACCCAAAATCCTCCTTACCTCCCGTACATTGGTAGGTGGTGGGAGGGCCACAATTGCCTGCACCTTCTCAGGATCCATCTCTATGCCTTCTTCTGAGATAACATGTCCCAAGAGAACCACCTTCCTTCATGCCAAGCGGCATTTTCCAGGATTAAGACACCCTTTTGCATCATCAATACTTTGCAAGGCCAACCTCAACTTTTCCAAGTGATCCATGCGGCTTGAATAAATGCAAAAATCATCCAAAAAGACCCTTATAAACTTTCCCAAGTAAGGTGCAAATACCTGACTCATGAAGCGTTGAAAAGTTGCTGGTGCATTGGTCAAGCCAAATGGCATCACCCTATAGGTATACACCCCCCAAGGGGTGACGAATGAGGTTTTCCTTTGATCTTCTTCACAAATTCGGATTTGAAAGTATCCAGAGTATCCATCACACACTGAATACAACTCATGACCTGCAACTTGATCCAAAATCTCATCCTGAAAGGGTAGAGGATAATAATCCCTCTTTATGCATGCATTCAGAGAATGAAAGTCCACACACACATGCCATTTTCCACCCTTTTTGGGAGTGACTACAACTGGGAAAATCCACTCTGAATTCTCTACTGGAAAAATAAATCCAGCTTCAAGCAAATTAGTTATCTCCTTGCACTACTCCCAAACGCCTTAGCCGCTGTACCACTCGCTTACTTTGGGGCTTGAGATCAATCTTGTGCTCTACTAGGGTAACTTGGCGTACTTGTGAGTAGCTGTTTGCAAAAATGTTAGGAAATCCATCTAACATTTTAAGTAATCCTCCCTTTCAGTACCTGCCACTATGGACTCATCAAGAAGAAGTTCATTCTGTTGGTGAAGACTAGTGAGGTCCACATCTCCTTTCTTGCACATGGTTGAAGAAGCTTCCCCTTCCAAGGCTCCATTGTCTTCAGCATCCCCTCGATCCCTTCCCAGGGAAAGACCAAATGCAACTCCCTCCACCTCCCCTTCTGAGATGGAATCCTCGGAGCTACCACTTGTCTCTTCTTCATCGGATGACTCTGACTCTGAACTTTCGGAAGTTGAAGGTTCACCTCTTACCACTTTCTTGCGACGACTCTTGATGTTGTAGTGGACCTTCTTATTCTCACCTTGTAGAATAAGATCACCTGTCTCCCACTTTTGAATTGCCTTCACTTGGCGAAGCCATGGCCTACCCAATATCAATGGGTAAGCCCTAGCATCAGGCTTTGTAGGAATGACCTGGAAAGTTGTAGGCACAGAAATACCACATACATCCACTCCCAAATTCCTGACAATTCCTAAGGTTTTCACCCTAATATTATCAGCAAGTTTGATGCGATAGGGAGAGTTAGGAGAAGACAACTTTAAATCAGCATCTTTCATTGTTTTTTTCACTCATGACATTGATTGACACACCTCCATCAATGTATGCATTAGAAATTGTTTGCCCCTCAATGATGACATCAATCATAGGCACATCATCTCCTATATCAATATCCACTTTTTGAACCATAGGAGTCCCATTATCCCTCTTCTTCTTTTTCTTAGATTCCCTTGTGCTAGCCAGCTTACCCCATTCCTTTCTGAGCTTGGGAGAGAGTGCCAAAAGCTACCCAAATGTGATTTGTGCTAGCCAGCTTACCCCATTCCTTTCTGAGCTTGGGAGAGAGTGCCAAAAGCTACCCAAATGTGATTTGTGCCGTTTTCTTCCTAAGATCTGTCAAGAGGTCATAACTAAGAGATCCTTGTCCAAGAGAAAAATCAGATTGTCCAATTTTTCTCCTAGATGACTTCTTCTTCTTCTTATTTTTCTCCTCTTCTTCAGATTTATCTTCTTGTTCTTCTTCCTGACTCCTAGTTTTACGACCCCTTTTTGCCATTAATGGCATCAATGTTTCCTCTTCTTCTTCTGAGCATGTTTCCTCTAAAAGTGCTAAACTTTTATCCTCACTTTTCCTCAACTTTGGACACTCAGTGCGATAGTGCCCCTTCTCTTGACATTCATAGCATGTGACACTACATCTATCCCTAGGTTTATCCTCAGCTCGTGGAACCCTAGGTGGCCTTGCATTGACTAAGTGTAACTTCAAATCAGCAAATTCTGCCATAAGTTGTGCAATGTTATGATCCAAGGATGGAGCTTGTACCTGAGATGTTGAGGCTATCTCTACTCGTGGTGGGGTTGGCACACTTGGAGAAGATTGGAATGTGGACTCAATATGAAGAGTGGCCTCCTTCTTCAAAGCAATACGAAGGGCCTCTTTAAAACTAGTGGGATCTTTGCTAAGAACTTTTCCATGCAAGCGGGGATCCAAAGCCTTGATAAACTTGCTCATCTTAAGGTGCTCCATTGCTAAAGAACTCTTTGAATCTTCCATAGAAGGTGAAGAAGAAGAAGCAACAACATGTAAAGCAGCTTGTTGATATTTGATGAATAAGGCTTCATACCTCACTGAAAAGGCAGAAACTGACTCTCCTTCCTTTTGAAAAATTTGATCCAATTGCAATAGTAAAGCATTTGGCGACTCCACTGTCCCAAATCTCTCCTTCATTGCTTTGGTCAACCTTTCCCAATCATTCTTGGACTCCTCTGGCAAAACCTCATACCAAGTTAAGGCCACACCCTCCAAGAAATCTGGAAGTATTTTTGCCCTCTCCTTCATAGACCAACCCGTCAAGCGGCATGCTCGGTTAAACTCTCGGAGATAACTCCCCGGGTCTTCTCCTTTCGATCCTTGGAACACCGGAATGTTGAACATCTTGCACCAAAAGATGAGTAGCAACAAGGGAAATTTACTTGTTTCAAAATAACTTTCCTTTAATCATGCGGGACCTTGAGGTTAAAATAGAATAATTCTAAGTAAAACCTGCCCACCGTCTCCACCAAAAGATGTGACACGAAGTTGGGGTTTGGACTTCGGTCACTTCTTAGAATCAAAACACACTTGTATGAAACATCACAGCCTCCTCACCTCCCTTTCTCTCCCTAGGTTAAGATAAAGATGTACTTTCTCTCCCTAGGTTAAGATAAAGATGTACACATCAAAGGTGAGATCATAATTCATGGAAGGAAAGATGGAAGGCTCAGGAGAAGCAAGGATTTCTGCCAGTCTTGCAGCTCCAAACAAGAGGGCGATTCTTTGTTGGAAGAAAATCTTCAGACAAAGGATTATGTGAACGGAAACATACGGGGAATATTGGTAAGGTTCATCCATTCGAATTGGGCGATTTGGACGGAACATATTAAAGAAAATGAATATAGCAATCACTTACAAGAGGATAAGACACATGGGGTTTGCCTTTTGATAAGAGATGAGGAGGAATTAATCATGATTAAGAAGAAATAATGGCCAAAAGTCTATTAAAACAGAGATACACAGGGAATTGCAATTTTAAATCCATAAAGGCTATGCAAGAGAGGATTAGATAGATGCGTAGAGCTTGAAGAGAGCTTTGCGTCTATATAAAAACTTTCAAAAACGGACAATCGAGCGAAAAGTTATGAGCATTTTACTACAAGACTATAAAACTGCCAAAATTCTATAAAAACAGAGATACACAAAGAATTGCAGTTTTAAATCCATATAGGCTGTGCAAGAGAGGATTAGATAATAGATGCGTAGAGCTTGAAAAGAGCTTCGCGCATATATAAAAACTTTTAAAAACGGGCAACCGAGCGAAAAGTTATGAGCATTTTACTACAAGACTATAAAACTGCCAAAATTCGCCTAAAAGTTAGCAACTTTGGGAGAATTCTGATCATCAATGAAGTAAGGGATTAAGAAATTAGTTACATGAGTGGAAAGAGCATAGAAAGAGCTTCCTAGCCATATGATCAATTTTAGAAATCAATACCCGAGTGATGAGTAATTACCGGTTGAAATTTGGGTATTGGACCACAAAAACTGCACTTCCCTCTCTTTGCATGAAATCTCAATTTTCACATAGCCTCTTGCCTTTCATCTCCTTCATGATTCAAGCTAGAGGGTAAGGGTTAACATTGCTCAGCGGACAATCATAAAGATTTACCTATGGTTCCCAAAGTCTTTCCACATGCTCATTACCGCTAAAACCATTGGTACCTCCAAAGGAGGGCGGCAATAAGGCAAGGGCTACCTTGAGAAGTCACAGGCCCACCAAGATAATAACTCCTTATCCCACTTATCATGAATCATCAAAGAGGTCCAAAATTGGGTTAAGCATGAGGAGCTAATGCTAAATGAGATATTCACATGTAAAGAGAGTGTTTGAATAAGGGTTTGAAAGATAAGAGAATGGCAATGACACAAAATACTCAATTGAGGAGGCTCATTCCTTGATTTGAAAGGGAGAGGAGGGCTCCTTTTATAGGTGGAGAATCACCCTCTCTTCCATTGTTACAAATTACAACATAAAAATCTTCAACCCTTCAATGACATAAGGGTAGATGTCACCATCAATTGTCCTCTTAGGCTAAGTCTTCTATTGATTATTAAATTGAAGACTTTTTGACTTTGAGAGTGTGATGAGATAATAGCCAAGTCTAAGTGGCATGTAGGTGGAGATCCCATTTACACATGGCGGAATTCTCCTCTTCCATGTAGGCATTCTAGAAGAATCTTTCCCAATTATGCACCTACACGCACTCCTCCACATGCCTTCCACACTCCCCAACTTGTAGTCTTATGGTGAATACCATATTAATAATACAATAAAAATCCATGTGAGCATGAAGGCCCACTTTTATTTTCCACATCACTAGCCTATCTACCATACCAAAGTATTTATCAAGCATACTTGTGGCATTTACAATGTGTGCACCCTAAATCAAGTAAAACCATTATATTTGAAGATAGAATGCTGTTATCGGGGTAGCCGCCAAGCTGCCGTATCACCACGCCGTTATTCCATTGTGGGCGCCGCAATCTTCTTGGACAAGCTTCCACCTTATTACCATTGAGAAACCATCAAAATATGCACAAAATTGAAAATGAAAGATATCAATTTTTCATGTCACAGTAATTCAAGCATATTGTCGTCATATTCTGTTTCCAGCTTAAAGCATGTATCTAAAGTAGCCAGTTGGGCTAACACTAGATAATCATGCATTTTATGATCTCGGACTCCTCTCTAGAAGCAAGGCAATAACTGATCATCAATTTGCCTCTCCCTTAACTTGCATCTTGAATTCGAGTGCTACTATTGAAGTTACCTTGGCATCTTTGGGTTGTGGGAATTCAAGCATATTGTCCTCATATTCTGTTTCCAGCTTAAAGCATGTATCTAAAGTAGCCGGTTGGGATAACACTAGATAATCATGCATTTTATGATCTCGGACTCCTCTCTAGAAGCAAGGCAATAACTGATCATCAATTTGCCTCTCCCCTAACTTGCATCTTGAATTCGAGTGCCTGAGTCGAGATACATAATCTCGCATGGACTCGTTTTCTTTCTACTTGATATTGTGAAGCTGAGCCACAGGACTCCATCTGTCACCACTTTGAGCAAAGCTTTGTATGAACACATTCTTAAGCCTAGTGAAGTTGACTTTATCCTCTAACATTAGGGTTTGATACCATTGGTGAGCCTTTCCTTCTAGGGTCAGTGAAAAAACATAGATCATGGTTACATCACTCATTGGCCTACAGGTTGCACAAGTTGACTCAAAGACCTTTATATGCTGGATTGGGTCCCCATCACCTGAGAACTTTTACACAAGTTTGGAAATAATATGTGGCTTCATTTGGGATGGTTTGGATTCTAGGGCAGCGCCTAGTTCCCTAAACATTCCTCGGCCCATTTCCACGGCCATATTTAGCAAATCCGCCCTTGTGATGGCGTTCAGATTTGTGTTTGGATCCACAATTGGTCTTAGAGGAGCTACTCCCCCCCTACCTAGACCTCTTCATCTTCTTGTATTGGTTCTTCTATTTAATTCGGGTCTATGGCTAGGTTCGGCCAACTCCTCATCGTCTGGCTCATTATTAGCGGCTTCAGCCCACCTTTATTGGATTAAGAGCTCCATGCCCTGCAAGAATGTGCGATCATTGATTATTTCTTGTATAGAGGCGATCGTCCTCCTCTTTTTGCATCTCAAGGTCTTCATCCGCCCTTGATTCCTCATTGATGGGTTTTAGAGTTGGTATTGCTCCTTCTATTATGCCCATCCACACTGCTATTAGTGGCATTTCTAGATATTTCTGGTTCTTTGTTGCCGAGTGATTGAAACAGATTTACATTCTCCATTTCCCTTTGTTCCGCCCTTGTTCTTTGAGTATCGAGCTCTTGTTTTCTTAAGCTCAATAATTGCAATTGTCGCTTTGCCTCAACTCTCTTAAAGTCTGTTTCTATTTCCTCCGATGTGGGGAAGAAGACTTGACCTGTCCTAGCCACACTTTCCTTATCCCTCCTAACCTGGGGGTCCTCCCACTGGTGATCCTCACTGTGTTAGTATGCCTGGAGCTAGAAGGTTGGGTTGGTAATTCTGGTCTTAGACCATGTCTAGCATGTCGGTTGATGAGTCCTTGCCCACAGATTGTGGGTCATCTTCCGTGCCATGTTGGAGGCTAAAAAATCCCCTGACCATATTAAAGCTTCCACTGGATCTTGCAGGAGAAGATGGGTTTTCTTCCTCTCCAAGGCCAGAGAATCGTAGCCCTTCTTCCATGGATTCTTCACTACTTGTATCAATGGTGGTCAGATTCCTTCGAGCTGAAACACTTAATTGAGTGCTCGCTGAAGCGGCTTGAACCAACACTCCTTTGGTAGGAAGAACTTGGGTGGTTTGATGCACTCTCGTTGGGTGTAAGGTCGTCTCCAATGAGTTTTCCGGACCTCAAGTGCATGAAAATGTATTTCGACATGCCAAATTATCACTTCAATGTTTTCAACATTTTTTCTGCCAAACAGTCTCTTCTGGCCGTGAAATAGCAGTAATTCGTGAAACCATAGAGAATGGTTCACGTCAAATTTTTCAGCTCATAATTACTTCAACTTGAGTCGGATAGACTCAAAGAGTGCAATTAGAGTACCTTTTTTATACAACTTAACTAACAACCCTTAATTCGTGAACTAGCAGTCCATGAGAGCTCAACTTGTGAATTGCTAATGCGTGAAGTGTTAGGCCGTGAAAACTTAACCCGTGAAGTAGCAGGCAATGGTTCACGCCGTGAAATCAAAAATGGTTCACGTCATGAAACGCTTTATTGGTATTCCACATGATAAGATTCTTCAGTTTTGTTGTGTCAGATGTGTCAGGATAAGGCACCCTATTTTTAGCAAGGTAATCCTGAAAATCTCGGCGCTGAGAGAGGAATGTGTTTCGCGCCGTGAAGTAGCAGTAAATGTTTCACAATGTGAACCACTTTTTGCACTTTCACGTGTTTAACTACCGCGTTGACATAATGATGTTTTGGAATGTTATGTCCCTATCCAATTGATCTAGAATGGTCATGCTAAGGATTAGAAATGCAATGCAAGTTATTAACACAACCAATTGCTCTTTATTTTTGGAATCTTTGTGAATTTTTAGAAAAAACAAAAAGAAAACAAGGTGTCACCCCTGCTAGCTCACGGTAGCACAATTGGTGACAAAAGTATCAAAATTGAAAGAAAAACTTAATGTAGTTTTCCTCTAGGATCTTCCAAGTACTCGCCCACACATTCCCAAGTACTCACCCACACATTCAACACATGATTTTTTACAATTTCTTCTCTACCATTCAAACCTTATCTACACAGTTTCTTCACATTTCACCTTATAAATGTAAAGGCAATGGTGAATCTTGCATAGGGGGAGCTGAAGCTCTAAGAGAGTGGAAGAAACAAAGGTGTTTCCCCGGTAGTAGCGGTGCCAAAAATGTTATGGGCTACCGCACCTCCCAATAAGGAACTCCACACAATCACAAACGGGAGAAGCAATAGACACAACAATTATTGGGTACTTACCAATGCTTTGAACTCGCGTCCTTTGAGGCTCCCCAGCTCACTTTGGAAGCTCCACTCTTCTGAACACCACCTCCACGCTATCACCACCCACGAAGTCGCACGCACCATGAATGCAAGGCAATCAACCTCTCACTCTCTCACACACATGCATGCATGAAAGAGGCAGATGTACTAGAGCACACTCTCACACTCTCTCACACACATGCATGCATGAAAGAGGCAGATGTACTAGAGCACACTCTCACACTCTCTCTCTCAAAAGACAAAGCACAAGAGTTCTCATCGCACACAGGGGGATCGTGAGAATTGCCTTTCATACAATTGGCCCTTATTCACACTTGGGCACCCAAAACTTACTAACTAAGGCCTTGGGTGGCGAGGATCTCAATACAACTTTTATAATGCCTTTTCATGACACTTATGAATGTCCTCAATTGGAGAATCATCTTTGTTAATCCAAATGGGATTAACAAATCTACAACTTGGACGGGCGCCCATAATGGTCCAATGGAATAATTATGGTGATTTATGCTTCAAGAGCGTGTGGTAGCAAGTTAGGATGAAGTCCCAAGTGATGTACTTCATGGATGTATTATGAGAGTATTCATTGTAATAGCATTAGACCTCTTATGAGCCTAAAGTGCCCGGCCAACCATAGTTTAAGTAAGTGTGAACACTTATGGCCATGTATATAAGTGAATATCTCTCATAATACAAAGAACTCTCCCATTGTGCAATAGAGTCTTGCTCTTGCTAAGCTCTCTCTAATCCATGCTAGTGAGTGTATGAGTGAAGTGAAGTGAGGTGAGAGGAGGGACCAGTACATGTAGTGCAACGCGGTGGTGTGACAACGCTTGCGGGGGGAGGCGCAATGGAATTGCTTCTCAAGGAGTTGTAGAGCTTGGAGACCTCAAGGGTTACGAGCTCGGCCATTGGAAAGATCCTCATCACGACAGTTGCGGTTCATGAGGTAATCTTCTTGTTGGATGGGTGGCTATGTAGCTTGTGGCCAAGGGGGGAATGGCTTCCTCCCCTAATGCTACTACTCTCATCTCATGTTTCTAATGCATTTTGGTCTAGGCCTAGGATGGGTTCATCGTGGAACTCAAACTATGTAGTCCCTGAGATGAGAGGCCACTTATCTTTGAGTGGGGGTCAGTGAATGTAAAGTGCGAGTCCCTTGGGGCTCATCTCCCATATAAGGCTGGATCGTCCTAGTTCCCAATCGTAAGCCTCTTGTCCTGACTGTCACTTGTGTCTTGAATTGTCAAGGTAATATGGCTTCTATAGGTCTTTATTGATTATGCTCTCTTTTATTTAGAGGATGCTTTGGATTTTGTGTTATTTGAATCACTTTCCTCTACTGGCGAATTGTGTCCAACAAACCTCTCATAATGCATGTACATGAATGGGGTATTAGCTTGAGGCCAATTGTGCTAGGTTTGGTCCTTATTTGATGGCCTCCTGAAGTTCTGCCCAATTTTGTAAAAAAATTAATCTGTGTAACCCTAGGAATGTATGTCGCAAGGTGTAGTAGGAACATGCATGGAGACAAAGGAATGTGAATGGGTAGGTCTAGGAACATGCATTCACATAGGTAGGTCAAAAGCATGTGAATGTGCGTGGATACAAAGGAATGTGCATGGATAGGTTTGGGAACATGCATTCACACAGGTAGGTCCGAAGCATGTGAATGTGCATGGACATACATGGGTTTGTGTAAGAATGTGTGTGGATACAAAGGAACATGTGTGCATATGATCTTTGTGAACATACGTGGGTTTGTGTAAGAATGTGTGAATATAAAGAAACGTGCATGGATACACCACATGATGCTAATAAGCATCATTGCAGGCTAGGGTACATGCATGGACATGACAATGTATCTAAGAACGTGCATTCGCAGAGTTTCCTCTCGAAAGGAATGTTCATTACTTTTGTGCAATAGCATGTGTGAATGTACACTTGCACAAAAAAATATGCATGGCTATCTCTATCTCTAAAAATGTACACACGTCAAACTGATAGCTCTTTATCGCTACTGTTGTGGACCAGTGGGCCACATGATGACTCACGTGCAAGGGTCATTTTGGAAGTTATGGTCTTGATTCCTAAAAGAGACAACGCTTTTTTCCTCATCCATGCAAGGCATAGTCCGCTGGCCTAGTCTTCTAGAATAGAATTGCTCGAGAACCTATTTATCTAACGTAGGGCTTTCACTTAATATGTTGGAAAGCTACCCGACTAATCGGGTCCACCAGTCCATAAGGATGGTGCCGTCGAGGCATTCCATCCTCCCACTTTCCACCCTACTCACGCGTCAATTTGTTCTCTAATTTATCCTACCACACTGTTTGACATAAATAAACACGTTCCTTAATTAAGGCACTTTTCTCACAAGGTTTGTTAAAACAGTCTTTTTTTCACAATACAATAATGCCAAAGACAAGATATATATAAAAAGTTTATACATGAATCAATTCCATACAAGCCAAACCTGCTCTCTTATTTTTTTCCTTTATACTGCCAATGATCTAGAATTCGGCCTTCCAGCCTCTACATGTTGGGCAAAACCCTACGAGACCATACACCTCATCGTCGGCCACCACTGGTGAGGACTCAAGCCGGCCTGTCGCCCTCTCAGGCTCCATCGCTCGATCCTCCCACCCCTCAGAGGGATGTTTGCACACTAGGGTGGGCTAATTCACCGCACTAGCCTGGGCCCTCAGAACTAGGTAGCATCACAATCACTCGCCTCAATCGGCGAACCTCATTCTCCCAATGGTATGAGGGATACCATGGGGGGGCGAACTCCGGGCCTTACTGACGTCTCCGCCGTCCGGCTACGCAAGCACAAGAACGGGGCAGCGTTAAGGCGGGGAGAAGTTGTACCTGTACCTTAATTTAACCAAGATAACACTCCATTTACTCAACTAAACCATAGGACTAGAATCCATGTTACCTTCTTAAGAAAACAATCCTTTTCTCACTATTAACAATTAATAGAGAAGCGGGGGCCATACCTCAACCCCTAAGAATGATATATAATTGAAAAACAAAATATGTATATACCTTATAGAAATTTGTCGTTTATCGTTACCTTTACTCGATAACAAGAGCTTTAGAACTTGACATATGAGAATAGAGTCTTCTAATACCTTCTCTTACAATTGAAATCATCCGATCATCCCCAAGCTTTATCTCCTCTTACTCGTATTGTGACCTTTCTCTCTTTCGAAGGTCTATGGCAAAATAGTCTTCTCTTGCAGGGCTACGACATACTATTCTTTCTTTAAAAGAAAAGCTATGGAGTTTTGGTCTCCTCCTCCGAAAGACCATAGCAATCTAAGCTTATTTTCTAAGATATTATATAAGAATGAAGGGATATATACATCTCAAGCTCTAGGATTACCTTGAAGCTACTTGCTACCTTCTTACAGTTTTCCCTGTGTAGAGACCCTGACAAAATCAGCAAATTGTTTCGGCCATAACTCTCTAATAAAAACTCAGAATATGGTCATATAACCAATCAAAAGAACCGGAAGACATCTAGTCTATAAGCTATCGCGGGCAGAATAGGTAAAAATGTCTGTATATAGCCACAAACGTGTCATTATTGTCTCACTCTTCTCTAAGTGCACTCTCTTTCCTTCTTGAAATCTATATTAAAAGAGACACATACATACGTGGCTTGGGAGGGACCTTACAACAATAAACAAGCAAGCAAGCCACCACAAGAGCACAATACTAGACTAAATTGTGACAATGGGTTTATGTGCATTCTCATTAGTCCAAAATTACTTATATACATGCCTAATTTACAATGTGCAACCGCCCCAAGGAATGTTTGGGGGGCCCAAAAACTAAAATGAGCTAGTTTCATAGGGTATATATAGACTACCAACGTTATACATGTCGTAAGCTCAGTAAATATGGATCAACCAACACTACACAAGTTGTAAATGAGCTCGATAATATCCCAAAATAATTACACAAAGCACATTGCATGGACACAAAAAGATGTGACAAAAAAGGTGCTGTCACACATGCGTCCGGAGTAATGTTTAACCAGTGTGGTTACATCAATGTAATGAGGAGAGGAGCTGATTGTTGTGTATTAGCCTTGATTATTGTTCCTTGCGTAAGCCATATTTTAATCAAGTTTTATCATATTAATTTGCAATCATGAAGAGCTATTACATTAGAGATTATAAATTAGAAATCATAAGGGGGGAGAGAGAGAGATTAGGATGAATTGAGATTATAAATTAGAAATCATAAGGGGGGAGAGAGAGAGAGATTAGGATGAAAGTAAGAGAGGATGAACATAACCTCTTCTTAAAATTTTAGGAGAAAACTTGGAAAAAAAACCTCACATGCTTAACAAAGAGCTATTACATCAGAGATTAGAGATTATAAATCACAAGGAGAACAAAAAAAGAGTAAGCATGTAGAGGCAAGGAGGAGAGTGCATGAGATGAGATTTATCTTGCTTGGGTGTGATGGACGAGATTTATCTTGCTTGGGTGTGATGGACGAGATTCACCTTTATTATATGTAATAGCTTGCACGAATACACAATTAAAGAAAAAATCTTAAATAATGTCTTGATAGATTTGATTTACTTCATGCATGTAACTTGAGTCTTACTTGAGTTGGATGAAGAATATTGCTATAAACAACATTAATAGACATCATTTTATAACCCAAATTAAAAGGTGAATTTTATTCACTAATGAGAATGTGGTATAATGCTCTTATGCTCTTTTTGGGATAATAGTCTTTAGTTGTGGGGAGACGATAGGCCTTCTATGCTCTTGTAGTAAGACTGTCATGGGTCGCCCTATCTAATTAGTTGCTCAGGATGGCACTGAGTGTGTTGGTATACATAGACCACTTATTGATTAATGTCTCATGGGTGTTCTATGGATGCCTTTCCAATACACATGATCACAAGCATCCATAAGTATGACAAAAAAGGAGTGAAATAGAGCTATTAAGGATGACATTTGGGAGATTTACATCCACACAACATGGACTCAACTTGACCACATTCTCACGCTGATAGTATAAGGATTTATTGAGATAATCAAATACTTGGGGATTTCATCTACCACATGCATTGAAAAATATTATGGAGCATCCCTGTTATGAGACTGATATGAAACACTAAAACGTAAGGCTAGGAAAGATTATTTATATGTAAAAAGGTTTGCATATAAATAAGGTTTGCATATTTATATGTAAAAAGGTTTGCATATAAATAAGGTTTAGGGGATTTCAAATAAGAAATACCTATGCAATGGTTAGGTAAAAGGTTTGCATATGAATAAGGTTCAGGGGATTTCAAATAAGACATACCTAAGCAATGGTTAATAGGCATACAAGTTAAATTAAAAGTGGAAGCCCAAGAGACACAGAAGAGGGCGCCCCCTTCTAGGGGTAGTTGAAGAGTTATTGGCTAATGAAAAGGCTTGATTAGCCAATGAAAGGTCAAGGGGTTGAAGTTGGAAGGTCATGCACCATTTAGGCCTATATAAACATGAGTTTAGGGTCCATTTGGAACATGGTTGGGTGGAGAATCAAAGCTCTAGTCTTATAAGTCCTCAAGTGTATAATGTAAGGAGCATTACAATCCTAATGTTTCATCACATAGGTTGCATGTAGAGAGAGGCTAAGAGGTCGAAGAAAATAATATGAGATTCAAGAGTGCTATCTTTATTTCTTCAAGGAGGGGTTTGGTCCTTCGTGGAAAATCATTTAGTATCGAACCAAATATGTGTAGCTCTATGTGTGTATAAGGTTTAGGTAGAAGGAGTAACTCTTGAAAAAACACAATTACAGGCATGAAGACAACAACCATGCACTCCTTACTACGTTCTTTTAAGGAATTGGTCAATATAGAGTAAAGGGGGGGGGGCATGAGACCAAACCATATGAATGCCTAGTTAAGGTTATATTGATGCCCACCAATAGGGAGGGAATGTGTCTTGAGATATTTAGGAAACTTGGATCCCACAAACCCAGGGTTCATGGAGCCATATCTATAACTCAGTGGAGATCACAAAGAGTCCAAAGAAGATAACAAGAAGCCAAAATAGATGAGAATCATGGACACCTTGAGGGTTTACCATCTAGGCCCTTAAAAGATAAGATTCTTATGTCTGTGTAACCCTATTTTTTAATAGAAAGTGGACTTGTAGCCTTAGTAAAGAGGAGCGGCACTGTCCAAAAACCCATTAGTAGATCACCTTGCTTATTATCTACTACCTTAGAAATCATTTATTGTTTTGTTTTTGCAATAGCAATTAGGGGATGCTCTAGTCATTTACAATGTACTTTCTTAGTCTCATGGGTCAGGTTGGCCTTCCTTATACACATTAATCAATCTCTCTCTCTCTCTCTCTCTCTTCAAAATCTAAGAAGGATCAAATACGATGATATAATAATGTTGAAATATGCAACATAATTAATCTTTAATAAGAAGACGTGAACAATGAAGTAGACTCAAGATATCAATTGCATTAGATACCTCAAGTCTTGTGTGAACTAGGACTTTTCTTCAGACAAACCCAAACATGGACTCCTTCTATATTGTCCTTTATGCACCACCCAACCCGACTTTTGCCACCCGCTCCCCCTTTCTTCACACACAAGACTACAAGATGATGTGTGCGCCATGTGTGGGCTAGTCTTGCAAGGAGAGAGATCAAAGAAGAAGAAGAGAAGAAGGATGCAGGGACTAAGAATTGTCATTAACGCAAAAAAGCTAAGAATTCCGAGTGAGTAGACAATTTAGGGTGGCCACACAAGACTACAAGATGATGTGTGCGCCATGTGTGGGCTAGTCTTGCAAGGAGAGAGATCAAAGAAGAAGAAGAGAAGAAGGATGCAGGGACTAAGAATTGTCATTAACGCAAAAAAGCTAAGAATTCCGAGTGAGTAGACAATTTAGGGTGGCACAAGCTGAAGATGGACCCACGTTTTCATCAGGAAGTAGGGTGAATGAAGTCTACCCCCTTCTTGAAGGAGCTAGGCCCTTATGATGTCGTAAGAGTGCCTTATATTTGCTTAGGGGCTTCACGTACATAATTAAGAGAAATTTAATTTTAATATTGTAGTGTTTTGGCATATGTGAATAGACTTTAGATGGAGAGAGACGTTATGTAAAGAGACCTTATGATGGAGGACAATGGAAGTTAGGGTATTTGATCGTTCTTTGTTTCATCGCTCTCTTTCTCTCTCTCTCTCTCTCTCTGTGTCCACTTCCTGCGGTCTGCTCAAGAGCGTGCGAAGTGGGTACGTCGCCGAGCGGCTTCACGATGCCGGAACGCAAGGGAGAGCGCGTCAGGTATCCTCTCTCTCTCTCTCTCTCTCTCTCTCTCTCTCTCGTGGGTGCACCAAAGATCAGGCAGTGGGGGCAGAAATCTCCTATCTGAGATCTGTTTTGACGGACGGATGACCATAACCTCTCTAAGGAGCATGCCAAGCTCTCGCGGCCGAAGCTTGATTCGTCTCCTGGCTTTGTGCTGTGTCAAATCCTAGCGAAGAAATGCCCTAGCCGTGTCACGAAATAATGCCGTTGTCTGCTATCTCTAAACACAAACCGCAACGAAGCAACCGCTAACCCTAGTGGCTTATCTCTTTCTTAGAAAGCTCGGAAGCTACGCCCGTAGAGGACGGTTGACGGTCATAGCTCTGATGGTCGTTGAGATTCCGGACAGATGACGTGTTGTTCCAGTTTCTGTGACGGTCTGGAATGGTCGCCGGCTCGTGTAGGCAGCAGCACATTGACAACTTAGAGAGAAAATACCAGAACTTTGCAGAATGTTTAGAAACTAAAACACACAATGATGACGGACAAGGATAACGTGCAAAAGCTAGCACAAAAGCTAGGCCAAAGGTGAGCGCAAGAGAAGTATAATTGAAGCAAAAGTAAAATCAAGCCCGAGCTGCATTGAGAACAATCTCTCACGATCAGGCCCTTTCTGGAGTAGGGAATGGACACTGGGGCGACCATTCCTGCCGGTCAAGCCGACTGCGGGAGGCTGTGGCAGGAACGGTAGCATTGTTTCTGTTAGATGATACATAGACTGACCTTGCGCTATTTTTGAGAACAGCAGGAATGCTCCCTATTCTGAGGAAGTGTAAACATGAAAGATTCTCTTCCAATTAGTAGGAATGCGCCTCCTGCCCTTGGACTCTCAGACTCTATTTTGTGATTTGCTTACACAATGCGCACTCTTGCTCTGTCTGTTGTATGCTATCAGCTTGTGTATATGTCACACTTTAATTTTCATTATGCTACATGTTTTTGTTTTTATTAAGGTCTCCCTCCCTTGTCCTTGTCCTTGCCAGATATCATTTTGATCTGTAGTGGTTCTTTTCACAACAACTCTTCATGTAGCCTGTTCTCCACAATATTTGTTATCATCATGTGGCTCCAGCCATTATGTTTTTTGTGTCTTTGGCAGACTTACATCTTGCATCCTGGCCTTTAAGGCTAGATTTGTTTGTATAGTACATGGTGTCTTCTGTATAATGTGGGATTTTGTTGTCACATGCACAATTGGGTGTTTTTTATTGTTCATGCGACGACTTCTTATCTTCTGCTCTATTTTTCAGACTTTATGTCCGGGGGAGCATTCTTGGCTACAAAAGGTGAGTCCCAAATGATCGTGGGGTTATAGTTCTTTAACAAGGTAGCCGGGGCGGGGATTCACAATCTCTGTTTTGCAGGGGGAAGTCTAATCAGTACCCTAGTACTTCCCTCCTCCAAATAGAGGGGGTCAACACCATCGAAGAAGTAAACTGGTATCTGGGGAAAAGGATCGCTTACGTGTACAAGGCGAGGACCAAGAAGAATGGCACTCTGTACCGCTCAATTTGGGGCAGGGTTACTAAGCCTCATGGGAATAGTGGGGTTGTCCGTGCCAAGTTCAGGAAAAACTTGCCTCCCAGCTCTTTGGTAAAATCTCTAGCTTGTTTTTGGTTGGATTTTGTGGTGAGTGCTGCTTCATGCTATAAATGCCATGACTGAGATTGGTGTCTTTGTGGATTTGCAGGGTGGGAGAGTCAGAGTGTTCATGTACCCCAGTAGAATTTAAGGCAGCAGGAAAGTTCATTCACATTTATCGAGTGGAGTAGAGTTTTCAGCAGTTTTTAATATTCTGCTGGTGTAGGCTTTGTATTCAGCCTACTTTCTCACAGCTGGTATTCTTGTAGACCAACTGGGTTATCAAACTTCAGGAATGATAACCTGCTTGAATCGAGTTTCAGTGGAACTTAGTCTGTTATGAAGGATTTTGAATTTTCTTATTTTATGAGTTTTTGGTAGTTGCAACCAGGTTTATTGTCCCGTTAACTTGTCATTGTTACTCTTAGCCAGAAGTTTTATGTAAGAACATCTCGCAAGTTTTCAATATATTGGAGAAGCTCTCCCCACAGATATGGGGGTAAATTTTTAGTGTAAACCTGGGACATACAAAGTATGAGACTTTTTTTCTTAAAACAGATGGAAGATATCCAAATAAGCCTATAGATGCAAAACGCACAGTAGTCACTTTTCAATGTTGCCAAGTAAATCAATCGCTAATAGAGTGTAAAATCCTTAGTCACTAGTGGCAAAGCTTTTGTTTTCAGGCATTCGACAGCTAATTTTCATTCCCGCAGTTCGGAAACATTTTAAACTGGAAAAAAAAGTGTCATGAAAAATGGTTCTCCTTACATAACTACGCTCTGTTGTCGAATAAATATGGCCAAACTTTGTAGCCAAATTTTTATTTTCCTATGACAACTGCTCACTAATTTGAGCCTGGAAAGTGAGTATCTATTCCATGCAATTATGCACTGTTATCAACTCCATGAAACTATGGTTTGAATCGTCTTTGACGTAAAATTTCTATGATTCTTAAGGGAGGTAAAATGGAGGCATGTGCGATTTTGCAGTAGTTTGGTTTGCCACATCCCCGGGATCTATCAGCATCCATTCACTGTAAAGCTAAACACTGGCAAGGGCATTCATGTTGTGTGCTTGGCCGCTGTAACTCCTGTTATACCTTACTTCCACAATGCAGTTATTGTCGCAGTTGCCATCACTGTTTGGCCTGTGTTTACTTTGCTGGATGTTAACAGTAGAATTTGTCTGGTAGGTTTACAGGGTTTTTCCTCGTCGGGCTAATGCGTGCAAATATTTTGTGATCCTACTCTAGAGTCAAGTCAGTATTGACATGCTGTAAAGGCAGGTGATTGATAAGTAAGGAGTAGGATTAGTTGATTTTCATTATATGTGCGAGAACGGATCATCAAAGCGGCTGTGCCCCTTAAACCATTTGTGAGTTTTGTATATGTTAGGTAGTGTTCCTGAGAAGGCTTTGAATGAGATTTTACAAGGAAAGCAGGTGTACCAGTCTGATGCAGTGGTACGTGAGATGCCCCTCTGTGCAGTAGGCATGAGACACCAAGTGAAGGTGTCATGCCCGTCTGGAGGGGCTGGAATCTTTCTGGACTCGGAAGTTTTTATGTATCTAGACCGTTGGTCTTGTCCGCAATGCATACCTAGTGATACTGGTCTTGGATATTCACCATATTTGGTGCAAAGCAGAGCTGCTGTGTATTCTAAACACTTATTGCTATGAAGTCATGTGGTTCTCTACCTTCAAGAAATTAGTCATTTTAGGGGCACAACCTTAAAGCTAGGGTGGGCACTCATAAAATAGAGTTAGAGGTGAAATTTGTAGAAAGATGGTAAAGAAACTGCGATGTTGCAAGTTCCGCATTTTGATGTTCCGCCTGGTTATACACACGCCGCACGCAAAGTGATAGCATGTATTGTACTTGTAAAGCTCCTTGTATCTCTATAGCTTCTTAGTGATGGACTAGGGGTTGCTGTTTTCTGAAGTTAGGCGGTGCCCATCTTTTACGTGTGTGTGCAGACAAGGCACTCAACAATGAACAAGTCATCAGCCCCTGATCTTCTACAACTTGCTACACTTGCTGCACAAGTGGCGCTTAGTCACTCGCCTCCCAGCTTCCAAGCAAAGGGCTGCAGGGCCTTCTCTTCTCCCCAGGAATCCAAATTCAGGTTTTTGCAGGCTCATGCTCACCACCCAACCATAGATCTTGCCAATAGGATCACCCTTGCCATAGGGCTAAGGTTTCCATCATAGATCCATGTGTGTCAACCTTGGTGTTCCATACCACCATGCCAATAGAATGTCCATCATAGATTCATGTGTGTCAACCATGGCGTTCCATACCCCACAGTGGTTTGCCTAGCCAAGGCCCTTGTCCATCATAGATCCATGTGTGTCAACCTTGGTGTTCCATACCACCATGGTTTGCCTAGCCAAGGCCCTTGAAGAGCTATCTCCATAAGGATGGATAAATCCACAAGTGGATCAATCCCTTTGGTCTAAGTACTGACCGATTTTGTCCTCAAGACAAAACATTTACAATATATCCACTCATTCTACTTATATAGTAATTCCTCCATTAAGGAATAAAGCAGTCACTCTTATACATGTTATCTGATTATTGGGAGCCTTCACAAAGGTACAAGAAGCTGGTGACTCCTCTTATTTGGTGCAAAGCAATGCTGCTTCATATCCTTAACACTTACTGCAATGAAGATAACCAACTACACCACGAAACCGCTTGTGCTCGTCGACCCACTTTTAAAATTGTAACACATACTAACAGACACACAACGAGGGAAACCTGCAGTGTACTCCACATGCTTCAGTTTTCACGCACGTGTGGACTGGATTATGGAGATATCTTTAGGATTGGATGGAAGGAAATATACAAGCAGATCTTAAAGATCTAACTGAGCTTTAAGCCATCACTCAAATACAACAACTCGTATGGACTGCCGGTGGAAATGCCAAATTATGGAGAGTTCTTTAGGATTGGATGGAAGGAAATATACAAGCAGATATTAAAGATCTAAGTGAGCTTTAGGCCATCACTCAAATGCAAAAACTTGTCATGGACTACCCAAAGTGCTCATTAATAGATTGGAGCTTTAAGGATGATGAACTAAAGCAGTGGAACAAAGGTCATGGCAATCTTGGCTGGTGGTTTTGGTGTTAGCATAGTCACCAAGTAGACCTCAAGAAGACCACCCTTGGAAGAGACATGCTTAGTGATGAAATCATACATGGAAACACTGTGAAACCAATGGAATTCCTACAAGATATTATATTAAAAACATTTGGGCTAAGCTTCTGACACACACCTTGGTGGTTATAGGTTTCCAACAATTTCCAACAAGCGAGATCCTACCAAGTCATTCTTGGATGCCCATACATGAGAGATGCCAAGCTAGTGCATGACTAGCACACAAATGACATCTACCTTAGAAAGAGGGACCAAACATTAAAGGTCGATGCCCATACACGAGACATGCCAAGCTAGTGCATTAGTGCATTATTGGGACACAAACCACGTCTACCTTAGGAAGAGGGACCAAACATTAAAGGTTGATGTATGTACGTTGCATGGATAGAGATGTGCTGGCCCAAGAGTATGACATGTTCAATGTTGGGTTTGTAAACAAGCGCTTAGAGGGTGAGAACAATAACAAAAAGTGTATACCACTATCTAAGTCGTTAGGGACAAAGTTGCTTCCCTTTACACCATAACAGCCATAAATGCTCTTCCAAATAGGCTCGATACGTATACCATGAGTGTTGTCTCCAAAGACCAAGGCCAAAAAAGCCATGCACGTCCTACTGTGTGGCTGGGTTCCCCACCAAGGATAATATAAAGCTAAAACAAACTCTCATCTATCCAAACCATGCCCACAGTGACATGAGGTATCTTAGACTGTGTTTTTTGGGCAAGCTTGGCGGAGGGAGCTTTGTTGAGAATCATGGATCAAGCTCTCTACTAACAAGACATCGACCTAATCATGCACTAATCTTATGATAATCAAAATACTAATCTAAGGTAGATAGAAATGAAAGAAACTCATAAATGAGTGTGTCCTAATTAAGTTGCACTCAAGTACAATTAGACACCAAGATGAATTAGCTTCGTTACATAAAGATACTTGAGATAAGTGTAAGTGATGTGTTCATTGCTTGAAATGGCCCCCTTTTATATGAGGAGGTACACCCTTGGGTTTGTACATCAACGTGGGATAATTCCCTTTTCTCATG
The DNA here is from genome assembly GCF_041138505.1 of Cibotium barometz. NCBI lineage: Eukaryota > Viridiplantae > Streptophyta > Polypodiopsida > Cyatheales > Cibotiaceae > Cibotium > Cibotium barometz. The sequence goes on along the minus strand of NC_141102.1, from coordinate 39,712,641 downwards.
TGGCTTCATGCTAGACTTTTCTCTTGCTTGGCTACTCATTCCCACTCCCTACCTCTTCCTTGTGTGCTCAATGGTACCACATTTCTCAACACCCCTCCTTGTTGCCATTTTCTTAGACTACTGCAAGGTGGTGATGCAAGTTTTACAACAGATTTTTACCCCCCCCATTTCTAACTTGGTTGGGTAAATCAGAGGTTCTTTTGGCTTGGTTACTCTCTAGCTCAGAGGTAATTTTAGAGATGGTCAGGTTGTTTTCACTCCCCCAAGATGCTGCTTTGGCTACTCTTTGGTGGTTAAGTGTTTTACATTTGCATCACTTCCCTAGGTGCAATAGCCACTTTGGCTCATGTGCTACTTTGGCACTTTCCCCCCTTAATGCTATTTTGGCTCTAGGTGAGGGATGAATTTTCAGCTTGAGTACGTCATCGGGTCCCAGAGGCTAGCTATAAACACTTTTTGTAGGTGAGGGATGAATTTTCAGCTTGAGTACGTCATCGGGTCCCAGAGGCTAGTTATAAACACTTTTTGTAGGAAGTAGTTCTTTTAAAGCAATGGATAGTGAGATGAATTTTTTATGCAAGGATTTTGTCGCTTCTCTTTCTTCTTCGTTGTAGATGTCCTGTCCTTCTTCACATTGTTGAATGCTTCTTGGCTCTTGGTCTTTACTCTTTGGCTTGACTCTTGGCTCTTTGATGTGGACTTGGTTCTTCTTGCTCCACTTGGTGCTTGGTGCTTTGATTCTTCTTCCTTAAGTGCCATACATGTGGTCACTTCATGCGTGTGTGCTTTTGGCATGCTTAGAAAAAGTTTTTGTGCAATCAGATTATGCTTTGTGAGATGCTTGATATCCTTAGGATATGTCTCTTCCCCGATGAACTTCCCAATATTTAATGCCGTGCGCGAGGGTCTTACCAACCATGAGCTTGTCTCACAAATCTCTACCATAGTTTTTGTACTCTGTTACAAAATCGAGCTTTGATTTTTTTGTACTTTGTTACAACCACATCGAGCTTTGATTTTTCGTGCAATTAGTGATTTCAAGCTAATACAGATGATTTAGATGTAAACTATATACTAAAATTGAATTGCATCTAGTGAAAAACACTCAAATTGAGCAATGCAAATGGATGAGATGGGCTTGGATGAAAGAAAGAGCTTACAATTATAGATTTACAACTTAAATTTCCTATTTTGAACCTTAATTAGCCCCATTTCTACTAATAATATATTAATGATATGATTAGTGCTTAATCTGAGTGATTAAGAGTGACATAATTTAGAGGCTGAAATTGAGCTTGAGGAAGGTAAATTTGATGGGGCTTTTTGCATAGCCTTTTTGCTTCTCTAGTATAAAGCAAGGGATTAAACTCAAAATCACAGCTCAAAGATCAAAAAATTGAGTAAATTATCGACGACTGGTCTTTTGCTTCTCTCAACTCGTATACTACACAAATGACTTGAGATTTGGACTGTGGGGAGCTTGTACCAATTAGTAACTAACCCTAGAAGGGCTTGAGCTAATTTTGCTCAGAGGCGTCAAATGGAGTGAAATAGGGGCAATGGTCGTACAACAAAATTCAGGTTGTAGCGCTGATTTTTTGACTGATTCCTTTGAGCTGTAGGTCGTCTAGGGTTAGACAATATCTCCCTCAAAGGATTTGACAAATGGTTTCTTGGTTGGGGAGATTCAACTGCTTCAAATTTCCTCCACTAGAAGGGCTTACAGATAAGATTGGGATTAGTGAAAGTTAATGATGAGATTAGCACTGACTATGCAGACATTGACTAATGGGAAGCTATAGGGAGAGGAGTGGATCTGATACCATGTTGAGAATCATGGATCAAGATCTTCTACTGACAAAACATCTACTTAATCATGCACTAATCTTATGCAAGGTAGATAGAAATGAAATAAACTCATAATGAGTGTCCTAATTAAGTTGCACACTCAAGTATAATTAGACACTAAGATAAATTAGCTTAGATACATAAAGAGACTTGAGATAAGTGCAAGTGATATGTTCATTGCTTGAAATGGCCCCCCTTTTATAAGAGGAGGTACACCCTTGGGCTTGTACATCAATGGGGGATAATTCCCTTTGCTCATGTGGCTTCATACTAGACTTTGCTCTTGCTTGGCTACTCATTCTTATCACTCCCTACCTCTTCCTTGTGCTCAATGGCACCACGTTTCTCAACAAACTTTTTCCAAAAATCCTTCTCTCTCTAAGATGTGAACATTCTCTCTCTAGTCCCTTGACCACTAGATCCTCCCATTTTCTCCCACCGCCTCCTCTCAACTACCTAGCCCAACCTAACTCTTCCCTTCCCTCCCTTCTTCCCCCCCTCCCCCCCCCTCTCTCTCTCCCCCCTTACATCTCTCTCTTTCCCTCCATCCCTCCCTCCCTCCCTCTCTCTCCCCCCAATCTTTCTCTCTCTCTCCCTCTCTCTCCCACCTTGCCTCTCCCTCTCCCTCTCACCTTGCCTCTCCCTCCCACCTTGACTCTCTCTCTCTCTCTCTCTCTCTCTCTCTCTCTCTCTCTCTCTCTCCTCTCTTTCTCCATCGTTTTCCTCTCTTGTTTCCTCCCCCCTCCCCTTGTCTCACAACACCTCTCTCTCTCTCTCTCTCTCTCTCTCCATCCTCTTCATCAACGTTCTCCTATTCTCTTATACTATATCCGCCTTGCACACACACACAGACACTTCATCCTCTTCATCCACCTTCTCCTATTCTGTTATACTATATCTCCCTCCCTCTCTTGTCATGCTCACTCCATCTTGCTTCCATGTCTCTCTCTATATGTGTGTGTGTGTGTGTGTGTGTGTGTGTGTTAATCTCACCTTAACGTGTCATGGGAATTTGCCTATCCGCCCAGCAGCTCGAGATAGGCTTAAGAGCTCCACAGTAGTCGCTTGTCACCGCCGTCCCTCCCACATTCGTTTGTCACACTAAGGCGGTTTCTCTAATCCAATGGGTGGTGCAACCTCTCTCGTGAAGATCGTGTGGGATCTCCGTGGTGGAAGACGATTGCGATGGTAGCCTAATCACTCAAGCAAGAGGGAGATAAGAAGCAAGAGAGAACAAGTGATTAGCACTAATCACTCCCAAACCCTAACCCTAAGCACACCACATATGCTAGATTAGAGTTGCAAGAGAGAGGGAGAGAGAACACTCCACTTCTATTGCAAAAATGGGAGAGTGAGTTACAAACAAGAGAAATTGGCTTTTATAGTTCCAAGTCTTTTCCCACTAGGCCGCCAGAGGTGCGCCCAAAACATAGTTATAAGGTTTTCTCTATGGTTTGGCCAACTGATCGAGATTCTCTTGTCTTTCCTTCAAAGCTCAATACTTGGGAGCATCTTTAGGGCGTTTCCCTCATCAAATGACGGGATTTACAATATAGTACGGGTGTACATTACATAAGTGTGCGGACATAGTTGTCGTAGTAGGGAATGTGTTAACCAATATGTGGTTTAACATACTCCCCTTTCTAAACTCGATCACATCCTCGTGATCGTCGGTAAGAGGTTGTTGAGGCATACGGGGGGAAGTGTTGCACTTGGTTGGTTCTGCTGTCTATCTAGGAGAGTGAGAGGGGGTGGGGGAGTTAGTAAGATGGAAAGAAGTTAGTAGAGTACTGACGATTAAGTATCCAGCTAGTCTAATGGGCTCTTATGAGTTTGCTTTCTTTTATGGGCCTAGTAGTACTCTTTATTTTATTTTTAGAGTTTTTCTTTTTTGTTGCCTTTGGGCGGGACATCCTCGTCAGGCGGACTCAGAGTACTTGAATGAGTAGACTATCACAGAATACTTAATGACCAGTATCCAAGTGGTAGGTGGTATATATTAAGGAGAAGTTAGTAAAACAACGGTGCTAGTAAGCAAGTGGTGAGGGGGGAATTCCGGAGGGACAAGGAGGCAACGCGCATGGAAATTACTTGCACTCCCAGATGCTGTATATTGATGGTGACGTTCATAAAGCTATAACATCTTTGTCAAGACACTTTAATGGGTATCTTGGCACCCGTGGATGTTGAGTTATCGGGGGTTACGGTGATCTCTCGTTTTCTTTTTGTGGGTTGTCTTCTTTTGTCATTATAGCTTATGGAACTAGGATTCTATGTTGATGGTTATAGGAGTGGTAGTCGATGGTTGGTGGCGAGGATCAAGAGAATTGAGCATAAGAAGAAGTTATGTGAGTAGGATGGATTAGGCATGAAGCACAACTATTTGGGTGACGCGGGGGTGATTAAGAAGATCCAAGCGATGGATCGTACCATTGAGACCAGGCTTGCACTCGCGCCCATGGTCCCCCCATCCAGAGATGTACTTGGATGGCTATCGATGATGAAGCTTTGTGCGGTGTGTGCACATAGGACATAGCCTTATGAGAATTACAGATGTTGTGCAGGGGCGAGGGCAAAAGGTGTGCCCGTGGTCCTAATCACCTAGATCCTAACCATCGTCTTCTTTTTCTTCTTCTTCGTTTGCTTCTTTTTTTTTGTGGTCACGTGGGTGAGGACTTACATATACTTATTGGTCAGCACTCCTAAAGAGGGTTTTGTAGTACTAAGCAACCCATTTGGCTAGATTCGTGAGCTTACCTCTGAGTGTATCTTTGAGTGGTTGGATAAGCTCTTCCATTTGTAGCACGGCCCCTTGGTTTGGTGAGTGACGAAGTCGAGGGGCAGGGCAGAGCTTTGTGGACGAGGCTCCGTGGGTTGAAAGGGCTAGGCGAAGTGAGCTTTTGAGTGCCCATGGGTTGGCCAAGTTCGTAGGATTTAGTTGAGGAAGAGGGGACTTGCTTGCCTGTTGGTTACCAAACAATCTTCATCGATTGGACGAAAACTGGCTTGGTTGGTGTGGTTTGGGCGAATTGCTGAGGGTTTTGCCATGGGAGCCAAATGATGGAGTTGCCAGCATTGAAGCCTTGAGCTTATAAGATGTGCTTGGGCACCCATCGATGCCGAGTGTGATAAGGGGCCCGTGGTCAACGAGGCTTTGAGCGAGGAGTAGGTTGTCGACGCAAAGGATAGGCCTTTGATTGTGGCTTGGGGAGCCACAATGTGTGTGTTGCCTTCATGGAAGCCTTGAGCTTTGAGCACATTGGTAGGTACACAGCGTGGGTGGCTTCGTCGTGCTTGGGATTGCCTAACCGACCCGATCGTAGGGCCTTTTGTCTCGCAGCTTCCTGGGGAGTTGTTGTGGTGGATGATGAGCACATGCGGCATTTTTAGATAGCCAAAGATGAGTGTTTCCTTTCGTAGTAGCCTTGTGCATGTAACAGGTAGTCGGGGACTAGCCAATGTTGAAGCTTTGACTTAGGGTTGGTTTTGGTTGGCTTTGTTAGTTTCTTGCACCGCTTGGGCTTTTGGGATGGCCGTTTTGGGATCCAGAGTTTTGTGTAGCCATCGTAGAATCCTTGATCTACAAGAAGGCAAGAAGGTTCTTGGGCACCCACCATTGATTGTCATGAATAAAGGTATGAGGTTGGGGTGCTTGCAGTGTGGGTGGTCGAGGATGTAGAGTTGAGGGAAAATGTTGATGATGTGACGAGGCTTGATAGTCATTGTTGGATGGTGTTGACATTGGCCTTTCGGCGGCAACCGGCTTTGGTGAGGCATGGGGTGTGGGAACAGGGGAGACTGTCGTCGGTGATGAGGATGGGGTGTGAGGGGGAAGGGCAATTGAGGGTGAGGGTGTGTGGATGATTTCCTCTTGGGGGGACACAAAAGGACTATGGCCTTTTTGTCATTGATTGCCATGATGGCCATTTCTTCACTCCAATTGATTTGGCAGTGAGCGGCATCAATCCACTCTTTTCCAGTGATAATCCGGCCTTAGAGTGCTTCTACATCTATGACAATTAATTTGCACTCCAAGTGGTTATTTTCTATAGAAAATTTAGGAATGAAATACCCAACACTCATTAAACACATTTCATGTGAAACTTGAATGTAAGTGTTTTCTTATGTAAGTGTGGGTTTTCTAAGAGTTTTCCACACCTCCAAGAATATGAGATTGGTGTGGACCATAGGGTAGATGTGGGCTTGACACCATTGTAGACCGCGCGCGGGAGGCCAATCCATATTCTTGGTGTGTTTAGTTCTGGTGGTAGTACGGGGGAAGTAGACGACTTACCAGTTATTGTTAGGGGCGAGAGAGTACCCTTTGTGGAAGCAGGCGGTGCAGGTAGAGGATCAGATTAGATGCATTCCCCATCCCAAAGAATCATTGTTACCTTGCCCTGGGGAAGCTTGAGGGTAGCTGTGTGGTCGGCTGAGTTGATTGTACTTGTAGTGTTCTGAACTAGCTTCCTCCAAGGATGACTGATTCTTTTGTCTCACACCTTGGGGAACCACATAAAACTTACAAGCAAGTGGGTTAGGGGGACAGTATGTACAATGTGTGTAAAAGACCCAAGGCTTGGTATACGTTGTACACTATGCAATTGAATTTTGCCACGGGGAGTGTTAAGAGATGGTTTGCCTAGGGAGACCCATGTTTCTCACTGCAAAAGATTGTGGCTCGCTGCTGTGAGAGACGGCAAGGCACGTTTTCGTTGCATATTTTTACCAAAGGGGAAATCTAGCCAGACCTGAAGGGTGGTCGTTTCGTATTGGGGAGCTACACTTACACACTCGGGGTGTTAAGCGAGGCAAGGGCCTTGTAGGGTTCATAAAGTGTTGTGTATATACTAGGAGACTAACCCACATTAGGCTTGTGAGCATGGGAACAAGCTCTAGTGAAGCATGGGTTAGGACTAACCTTAAGGGTTGAGGTTAGGGTCAGGCATCCAAGGGTCACACATGGGTAATGGAGAGTCAAGAGTCACTTGAGGGCCCTCCTAATATAATAGGGGCATGGGGCACACTCAAGGGATGTTATCTTGCGGCTAGGTTATGTTATGTTCTCTTGTGTAAAGGATTATATCTACTCACCTACCATTTCACACTACAGCTACATGCTGCTGGATTAGAGTCATACCTCTTGGTGGTATGGGACATCAAGGTAGAGGTATGAGGGACTTCATTGTAATTCATGTGTGCATCCCTTGGGCTCGGGGGTGGTTAGGTGGATGAGTTTATGCTTGGTTTATACATGTTTATGCATGTAAATTATCTAGAGAGATCTTAGGGTTTTAACAGTGGTATCAGGGCATTCTCTAGTTAATTGTTATTATTTTTTCTTTCGTATTCTAATTTTCAGCATTTTTTAAAGTAAAATTTAATATTTACTAAATAAAAATATTATTTTGTTGACTTGTTTTTATGATTATCACGTGGATCATCGATATGGCAGTTGGAATGCATGTATCTAGATGAATCGACGTTACGGGGGAATTCCACGAGTTCAATGCTATTTTTTCTTTAAAAAATTTTAGTTTAAAATAAGCATTTATGGAAATTTTACCAAAATACCGCACATTTTATTATAGATATTTATGGTAGAGTGAATTCCCTAAATTTTTATAAATTTTGGGAATTTTTTCTAATTATTTAGAAAATTTTAGAGTATTTTTATGGTTAAAAATGTATTTTTTATGCATTTTGGTGGGTTTTCTGTGGAGAAATTTTTCTGCCAAATTATGCTAGAATATAGTATGGGGCAGCCAATTGATGCATTGAATGCTCTCCCGTGTGCATGGGATTCTTTTCTCCTCTCAAATCTGAATTTTTCTTCTATTTTTCTCTCTCACGTGCCTCTTAATAGGCACAATTTTATTAAACATTAATCATAATTATGATTAATCAAGTTTTAATTAAAAGCTTAGTCCTCTGTTAACAGAGAAGGAGGGGGTGGAGAGAGAAGGTTGGATTGCAGAAGAAGCAGAGAGGAGAGTGGAGAGAGGAGAGAGGAGAGAGACTCTCCTCTCTCTCACATGATAATCGCGCACACGGGGGCCACCGCCGGGGAGAGAGGTGCGCTGCAGCCTGCCGGGCCAAAATCCCCCCCCCCCCCCCTAAAAACGTTTTTTTTAAGCTTTAAGAGCAAAGGGTAAAAAAGCTTTATTTTAAAGCTTAAAAAATGTTTAAAAAAAGAGTTTTTTTTTAAATTTAAAAAAACTTTTCTATGCTTTTCAAAAAAGCTTGAAAAAAAAAGAGAAAATTTGAAATTTGAGAAAAAAAAATCTCTGAAATTTTTTTCTTGGAGCCTTTTGGCTTTCCATCTCCCGAGAAACCTATTGACCTTTCGAATTCCGGGGATCTTTTGACCTTTCGGATTCCAGAAACTTTTGATCTTTCACATTCTTTTTTTTTTGTCTTTTCATTTTCTCGAAATTGTTGGCCTTTTGTATTCCGAGAAGACCATTGGGATTCTAAAATTTTGTGAAGGATGGGATTCTCATGAGAAATTAGGAATATTCTAGAAATTATTTTTAGAAATTGATATTTTTAAAATATCAATGGTATTTTGGCAAATCTAATTACTAAATTTTTTTTGGAAAAATATAGGTTTGAAATGCCATAAGATTGGTTTGATGGAATTCAATATTAGCATATTTTGAGGCCCTAGAAAATTAGGAAAAATTAAAAAAATTATGATAATTATTTTTTCTCAAGAATTTAATATTTTCGAGGGTTAGATACGGGTTATTCGCATATTATTAATATAATTGTACATCGTATTAGTAGTTATTTATGTTTGGATTAATTCTAAACGATGTTTTCATGATTTTTACCATTGTTTAGCCATTCTTTTTGGACATGTTCCTTACTTTCTTCAATGATTGCTAGAATTTGCATTCCAAGAGTGTCTCGCCTTTGACACTTGTCCATGATAATTTAATTTGCACTTGTGTAAGTGTGGTCTATGCTTAATTTCCTAAGGCTAAGACAAATTCTATCATGGATTAGTTGATCTAATTGTTTCGGTGGATTTTATTGGATGTTTTCCAAGTTTTATATGGACTCATCAGGTTGTTCTGCTTAGATCACTTGTGTCTAGGGTTTTTAATTGAGTGCTACACACATGTGTTTCACTTGCGTACTTTGGAGTTTTGCTTGAACGACACCACGTTCATATACTCCGAATTGATGAGTTGGCCACCAATTTCAATGCTTCTCTAATCATCCGCAATCTAATGGGAAAATAGAGTGTGTGAATTAGATTGTAGAGGATATGCTTCGTGCATATGTCTTTGGAAAATCATCAAATTGAAAAAAGTATCTTTCAATGATGGAATTTGCGTATAACAGTTCTAAAAATACGAGTACTGATTTTCGTCCGTTCATGCTTATGTATGGGTATCAACCCAGGTCACCTATTGATGTCGGTCTTAAGGACATTGAGCTTGATGCATCGAGGGATTTCTTACGTGATATGTAGGAAATGCTGACCGAAGCTCGGGATTCTATCAGGAGTACTTAGGATATGGCACGGTTTTATGCTAACCGAAGCTCGAGATTCTATCAGGAGTACTCAGGATATGGCACGGTTTTATGCTGACCGAAGCTCGGGATTCTATCAGGAGTACTCAGGATATGGCACGGTTTTATGCTGATAATAGAGGATTCGACTTGGGAGTCGGTTGAGAATGTTCAGTGTAGATTTCTTTCTTTTCATTGCAAGAGAGCAATGTTTTGAGAGAGGGGAAGTATGTTATGTGCGCATTATATGCATATACTAAGAGGCTAACCCACATTAGGCTTGTGAGCATGGGAGCATGGGAACAAGCTCTAGTGGAGCATGGGTTAGGACTAACCTTAAGGGTTGAGGTTAGGATCAAGCATCCAAGGATCACACATGGGTAATGGAGAGTCAAGAGTCACTTGAGGGCCCTCCTAGATAATAGGGGCATGGGGCACACTCAAGGGATGTTATCTTGAGGTTGGGTTATGTTATGTTCTCTTGTGTAGAGGATTATATCTACTCACCTACCATTTCACACCACGGCTACATGCTGCTGGATTGGAGTCATACCTCTTGGTGGTATGGGACATCAAGGGTAAAGTATGAGGTACTTCATTGTAATTCATGTGTGCATCCCTTGGGCTCAAGGGTGGCTGGGTGGATGAGTTTATGCTTGGTTTATGCATGTTTATGCATGTCAATTATCTAGAGAGATCTTAGGGTTTTAACATGAAGGGACTGGCCGTTGGGGAGCACGAATTGCATGCCGAGTTTGCGATCTGGGAGGGTATCAAGTGTAGCAATGATTTTTAGCCCCAGTCATGGTTGACTTCGTCACTATTGAGACAGAAACAACCGTGTATAGCACTTGTGTCATCAAGGGCTCAGATTCATTTGAGGAATCTAAGTTAGCTCTCTTCTCCACCACGGAAGCCTGTAGTTTTCATTCCATCCAATCCCTAAGGTCATTCCATAAATTTGGATTTCCTTTTAACAAGGTTCCACTGGGCATTTGGATTTGAGAGAAAAGGAGGGTGAGAGGTCGACTAGGTCACGTTCATGATAGTATATAGAAGTTCAATTCCTTATTTGATGGGGATGGAGGTCGATATTTGGGTGCCACAGGAGGGTAAAATACCTCAAAAAATTTAGTGTGGGCACCTCGTGAGTCTCTATTGGACTCTGTGGTGTCACTGTTCGCACATCAAGTTGTTCGATGTGAACATGGGATTTGGGCTTGGCCGTTTGTGGAATAGGTACTAGAGGATTATGAGGCACAAGTCGGGCAAGATTCTCGCTTGTCAAAGTCATGTTAGCAAACGAATCTTACTTGGCCTTAAGCGTAAGTAGGGGATCTTGCCTTTCGTGGTGGGAAAGTTCAGGTTCTTGACCCGAACATTGAGTAGGTATGGGGGGCGGCGCGCATTCAGGTACTAGGTCAAAGGTCACAAAAACGGGCGACGATTCAAGTTGAGCTTGGTAGTGCTCTACCAATACTTGGGCCTCCTAAAGACGTTGCGTCTCGAGGATGGCATTGAGATATGTGGCCAGCCATTTTTGCCGTTAGGTGAGTTTTGGGGGGCTGCATGGGGGAGTGGCAATTCGGCATGATCATTGCTTTTTCAGAGGAGGAGGATGTGGTCTTTGTTGAGCTAGTGTGGATGCTCACCCGATCATCATCTTGGCCAATGTGCTTAGAGCATTGTTTCTTTTGAGATGTGGCCTTCTTTAGCTTGGCCTACAATGGTGTGATGACATTCAATGGGACAATGGATATCTTCCCATGTTGAGGGATGGCATGCCTTCGACTGTAGAGTGAGAAATTGATTGCAAGGGGCAATCCTTGAAGTAATGGTCGATTGCACAACCATGACATTGTGGTGTCACTAGCATGCTTTTCTTTTGAGGGCATTTAACTACTCTATGGGGTCCTTGGCGGCGCAGAGGAAACACTGAAGAGGTGGTTTCCCTGCCTGCCTGCGGGTGTACCTATAGTGTGCACAATTGGTTTAGGATCCATGGGAGGCACATGTAAAGGGAGATGAGATGTTAGGGATGGAGAGCGCATGGGCTCCAAGGATTTAGCAATGGATTTGTTTTGAATCTTTCCACATGAGCAATAGGGTTTTCCTGGAGAGGCAACGGTTGGAATGGAAAGATGGCCACTCGAGAAGGTTGCGGTGGCGCTATGTGTGAGTAGTTAGTTGGGGGTGGTGCCACCAGTAAGGCTTGGTGCCCGGGAGGAGAGGAAGGTAGTGTGATACAAATGAGCTTTGGGTTGTCATTGGTCCTGTGGTCAATTGCATGGAATATCTTTCTCGCATGTTGTCATCGAGAAAGATTGCCCATTTGTAGGCCTGCTGATCAAAGGTGGAAGCGTCCTTGACTAACATGTGGTCGTGAAGCCTTGGATTGTGCAAGCCCACGAGGAAACGGTCCATTAAGTGCTTGTCACTTAATTTTTCCCTTTCTTCGCAACGCAAATCAAGGTACTTAATGTGTATGATGTAGCCGCGTCGTAAGGTTTTCTCTGGTTTCTGTTCCAATTGGAACAGTTGAATGATGGGGCTCCATTTAGGCCCGTAGGGTGCAAAGCCAAGAATGAAGGCCTTGAATGAAAGCCAAGAATGAAGGCCTTTCTCACTGCTTTGAAAGGGCCTTTGTGCAGAGGGTCCAAGGATTGGAACCATTGCACCACCTTGCCTTCAAGGTTGAGTCCAAGGAGATGGACTTTGGTTGCATCATTGAAAATTTCAAATGCTTGATAGATTTGGTTAAAGACCTCTATGTAAAATACGGGGTCTCCAACTCCGTGGAATTTTGGTAGGTTTGAAATTTTTCGTCGTTGTGTATGTGAGGTTTTTGGGTGCAATGGTTGGGACCCTCCCCTTCCTAGAGCTTGTGCTAAGCTCAGAATGTTGAATTGTGGAGGTGGTACGTGGGTGGGGGGTGGGAATAGATCCGTGGATAGAGAAGAAGATACGTTAGTGTGCTTAGGGCATCTATCCACATTGGAGTGCATGTATGGAGGGACCCCACTAGATGAGGGACCCCACTAGATGAGGGCTCTTTATAAATCGTTTTGCTCTCTCAGCCAAATGTGTTTGGTGTGGCGACGACCACATGTGACATGGCGCCCAATGGAATGGAGGCACTGGGGGCATGGGGACATGGCGCCCAATGGAATGGAGGCACTGGGGGCATGGGGGCATGGAACCATGACCGAAAGGTGTCCATGGTGTGCGGGGAAGCTTAGAAAAGCTTAAATAGTGCATGCACGGGCCCGAAATAGGAGTTTTGGCTCTCTTTTGTCTTGCTCGTGAACTCACCCTAGGTAAAAAATGGTCTTTTAGTACGTTGGGGAGGTAGACCATAAGCACCTCTAAATATTTGGAAATTTTCATTTTTTGTTTTTGGGAATGTTCGCTCGAACACTTAGGTATGAACACCCGTGGGGTGACGAGATTTTTTTTTGTGGATTTTTTTGGGATGGTACGTCCGTACGTCCATGGCTTTATGAAGGTATGTCCGTGGCCTTAGGAAGGTACGGTCATGGTTTTTTATTTATTTATTTAATTTTTAGAATGTTTTCCTGGACGCTAAGGTGTGAACGCCCGTGGGGCAAGTTTTTTTTATCGGGAATGTCTACTTGGACACTTAGAAGCATATGCCTCGATGCTTAGTTGTGAACGCCCGTGGTAAGTTTTTTTTTAAGTTTTTTTTGGGAAACAATACATTCGTATGCAACCAAAGTCCATCTATGGCCTTAGGTCGTGGTTTTTTTTTGGGATTTTTTTTCGAGAACGTCTACTCCTCGGACGCTTAGGTGTGAACGCCCGTGGGGCATTTTTTTTTTCAAGAATGTCTGCTCGGACGCTTAGAAGCGTATACCTCGATGCTTAGTTGCGAACACCCATGGTAAGTTTTTTTTTGGGAATAATATATTCGTATGCAACCAAAGTCCATCTGTGGCCTTATGTACAAATTTACCACGACCATACCTTCCTAAGGCCACAGATGTACCTTCATAAAGCCACGAACGTACATCTGTGGCCTTAGGAAGGCACGGTCGTGTGGTAAATGTTTTTTCCCCAGATTTTTTAAGGGGCAATACGTCCGTATGCTTAGAAGTGTACGCTTTGCGGCGTTAGGTGTGAACGGCCTTGGCAAGTTTGATATTTGAATTTGAATTGGAGGGAAGTGATTGATGAGTGGGGGACAGCTAGGATCCTCTCATTAATGCAAGGTAGGTGGGAAAAGGCTAAAGTTAGAGGAAAACTCTAAATTAGTGGTTTTCAACTAATTTAGAGGCACTCTAACTTAACTAAAGATTACTTCTTCTTAATCCCATTATTAATCACTTTTAACCCTCTTCTTTGCTCTGTTACTCCCTAATGGTGAGGACTTTAGGGATGGGGATTTGATAGGTGGATTAGCAATGTTTAGGCTAACCCAATGATGTGATCACCCCTAATTAATCTCTCTAATTAGTTCTCTAATTAGCCTACTCAAAAGAGGGAAAATTAGGTAAATGAGACCTAATTAGTGCTAATTATCACTAATTGTGAGCTAATGGGAGTGGACTAGGCATTGAATTAGGTCAAGACAAGTGTTTAGAACACTAATGCCACTCCAATTGCAAGCAATTAGGCTCAATTTTTTGGTTTTTTGCTCTCTAATCACAGTAACCCCAGTAGATTAGTGATAATTAGTAAAAATTTAGATATTTTTTGTGATTTTTTTGGTGGATTAGGGTTCTATCTTACATTCCTAAGCCACCTACATCAAAAAGTTACAGGCTCTTCAGCAGGAGGTTCTTCAAGAGGCTGGGATACTAATCACACTAACCAATAGATTAGTGATAATAAAAATTAAGAGATTTTTTATGATTTTTTTTGGGATTTTTTGGTGGATTAGGGTTCTATCTAACATTCCCAAGCTACCTATGTACATTAATATAACACAAAACATGTTTGGAAGCAAAAACTTAGCAAAAAACACTCTATGTTTAAGAAAAAAAACCTCTTATTTTAGCTCTCTAATCACCAAAATCTGTAGTTTTTTTTAAACCTAAACACTTGCTAATCCTACTCCCAACCACAAGCTATACACAAAATTTAAAAAAAACAACAAAACAAATCCAACAACCAAAAACGGAATGCCATGGCTACTTACTTGGCACCAGGCTATGGAGACTCCGTGTGGGATTCGAATCAAAGAAGGCTTTGACAAAAGTAGTGGATTAGCAGTCCTTGGCAGTGGCGCCAAAGATGCTAAGCTCACGCTAACGTGTCGTGGTGGGAAGTTTCCTATCCGCTGAGCTTGAGCTAGGCTCAAGAGCTCCATCGTAGCCGCTCATCACACCACCATCCTCCCGCACTCGTTGTCACACCGAGGCGGTTGCTCTAATCCAATGGGTGGTGCAACCTCTCTCGCAAAGATCGTGTGGGATCTCCGCGGAAGACGATCGTAATGGTAACCTACTCATTCAAGCAAGAGGGAGAGAAGAAGTAAGAGGGAAGCAAGAGAGAACTTGTGATTAGCACTAATCACTCCCAAAACCAAAACCAAACCCTAAGCACACCACATGCTAGATTAGAGTTGCAAGAGAGAGGGAGAGAGAACACTCCACTTCTATTGCACAAATGGGAGAGTGAGTTACAAACAAGAGAAATCGGCTTTTATAGTTCCAGGCCTTTTCCCACTAGGCCGCCCCAGGAGTAAGTGACATGAGGTGCTGAAAACATAGTTACAAGGCTTTTTTCTATGGTTTGGCCAACTGACCAAGATCCTCTTGTCTCTCCTTCAAAGCTCAATACTTGGGAGTATCTTTAGGGAGTTTCCCTCATCAAATGACAGGATTTACAATATAGTGTAGGCGCCCATTACTAACATAATTCTTATTAAATGTTTGGCAATTATAACTAAAACCAAAGAAGTATAATTTACTAAAAGGGAGAGATCAATTCAAAAAGGCTTCTTTTGACAACATTCTTACATATAATCAATTGTCTTACAAACTTAATTTTTGTGAATTCATTGTCTTGTCACCTAGCTTAGTTCTACTTTTTGCTAGCATATGTACATATGCCAAATGACCAAAATTACGCATGGATTCAATCTTAGGTTTTCAATTGGACCAAGCCTCATAAGGAGTGAATAGTCTTTAAAGCTTTAGTGGGGCACCTATTCAACACATAGGTAGCACAGAGAACTGCTTTCATCCAAAACTTGTGTGGAAGCTGCTAATATGTAACCATGCATCTAACCATTTCCATGAGATTCTTGATTTCTCTCAACAACACCATTTTTTTGTGGTTTATAAGAAGGAGTTGTACACTGATGCTTAACGCCTTTTTGTGCCAAAAAATCTTTAAATGCATTAGACATATTCCCCCCACCCCCCTCTATGGGAATGGTGGAGAGTTTGAATCTTTAAGCTAGTCTCATTTTCAACCATAGTAACAAAATGTTAAAAATAAGAAAATACCTATTATTTTTCTTTCATAGAGTAAGACCAGTCGAATTTGCTATGAATGTAACAAAGTATAAATTTCCTCCAAAAAAGTAGTCCACATTATACCACACACATCACTATGTATGAGCTACAATTTGTGATCAACTCTATCTGCTACATTCTTTGGAAAAGCCTAGCGAGAAATATTACCAAGGATGCATCCTTCATTAACATATCTTGGTGGTGAATCAAGGTGAGCAAGATTCTCTAACATCATTCAATGTTGATGTGCCAAAGCATCAAACCACCAATAGAAGTGTGGAAAAACCTAGTATACCACAACTAGGCATCCTTCATTGCATTAGAAGTGTCTGCTAGATAAGCAACATCATACTTGTCATACATATCTAATTTGTACAAACCATTGGTGGTGGTTAAAGATCCACTAGTAAACACAATCTATTTGTTCTATTCTCTATCAACGGACAATGCGTTTATTATCATCTATAAATTCAATATTAAGCCCCCCTTTTTGCTAGAGTGGACGCAAAAAAGTTGATTCTTGGAACAAAAAGTACATTTTCAAGACAAATATCCTCGCCACTAACAGTAGTGAGAACTATCTCACCTATACCTTCGATGGGGTAAGAGGCATTATCGGCACATGTAACAATGTGACCACTTTACACATTCTCCACTATCAAGAAACCAACTATCAGAGATAGTTGCGCTAAGATATGCATCCTGGTCAGGATTATAACTGCAAATAGCCATTAGTGAAAAGTCTTGACGAAAACAACATTAATAGATTCCTCTTTCTTAGAACTCTAATTGTCTGAGGTAGAACTGTTGGAATCTTTGTTAGATTCGTGTTTCTTCTTTTCTTTATTTTGAAGTTTGAAGAAAATTTCAATTACATGGCCAGGTTTCTTGTAATACCGACAAGTAACCTTGTTTGTCTTTTTGGAATCACTTTTAGCCTCAAAAGTTTTGTTAGAATTGGTCTTCCACAAAAATTTCTTACTTGTATCCTTGTTGCTAGAGTTTGATCCTAGAACTGTCAGAAACATTCTTTCTAAACTGTTTTGTAATAGTAAGTTAACAAGCTCCTGATATGTTACAGAGGTTACATTACCTCTCAAGGGAAGTATTGAAATCCAGATAAGATTTGGGAAAAGAATTAAGGATGATATAAATCATGTTCTTTTCAGGAATGACTCCATCAATATTGAGAAGTTATTCTCTCAAGTCCTGCAATTTTGTTAAATGTTCATATATGGACCCCTTTCCTTGCAAATTTTCATTATCAAGTTGCCTTTCTGAGATAGGTAATCCTTGAATTATATAATTTCAATGATTAAAGATAAAGAATCACCAATTGGATGTAGAAGAAATCGTTGATTGAACTCTTGGATTGTCAATTAAAGAAGGACGATCAGACGATTATGATTGGAGAGGAACGGCCGATTGATTGGAAAATCACCAATCAGACGATTGGAGATGACCAATCGGACCATTAAAAGACACCGATCGAACAATTAGAAAACCTTGTCAGGTAATTGGACTAGCCAATTCAAGAAACCACGATTAGAAAATCATACATTAGAGAAGCTGACGATTTGTGAACTAGTGCAATTATAGTAGCAATTAAAGATGCTTGAAACATGTCCACATCTTTTCATTTCATGTCCGGTGGTGGCAAAGAAGGTGTGGGATTTCCTTTCTCGCGTATGGATTTCGTTTGACAGATAGGCCCGTAAAGGTTAAAGATTGGATTTTTGGCAAGATTTCGAATGGGCCAGATAACCCAGAACATTCAATTTTCTTTCATTTTTCAGGTGGACAGGTTTGTGGCATATCTAGTTAACTAAGAATGCCTTCATATTTGATGCAAAAGTGGGTATTACAGCTCACATAGGTCGTATAAAAGGGCTACTATTGTGGCAAGTCTCTTCCTACTCATTTGGTGGCGAATGACACAGCTATATATTGGATGAGGGTACTTCGAGCTACACCTGTGGTTCGGAGTAATTAGTGAGGGAAAGCTAGTACATCACATGGAGGCCATGTGGCCATTTGTAAAGTAATTTTTGGCAATATATCTTTTATTATAAAAAATTTAAAAATAATAGAGAGAGAGAGAGAGAGAGAGAGAGAGAGAGAGAGAGAGAGAGAGAGAGAGAGAGAGAGAGAGAGAGAGAGAGAGAGAGAGAGAGAGGTGTGGGAGGGAGGAAGAGAGAGAGAGAGAGAGAGAGAGAGAGAGAGAGAGAGAGAGAGAGAGAGAGGATGGTAGGAGGGGAAAGAGAGAGAGGGGGGAGGGGGGGAGGTAAAGAGAGAGGTGTGAGGGGGGAGAGGTAGGAGAGACAAAGACAGAGAGTGGGAAGGAGGGAAGGGAGGAGCTAGCTTGGATTGGGCTAAGAGGAGGTGGGAGGTGGTGGGAGGAGATGGGAGAAGCCAGTGGGGTGAAGGGGCTAGGGAGAGAATGTTCACATCTTAGAGAGAGAAGGGTTGCTAGTAAAAGCTCCCTCCACCAAGCTCGCCCAAAAAACACACTCACCTTCAGATACGTCATGCCACTGTGGGCATGGTTTGGATAGATGAGAGTTTGTTTTAGCTCTATGTTATTCTTGGTGGGGAACCCTAGCCACACATCAGGAGGTGCATGGCTTTTTTGGCCTTGGTCTTTGGAGACAACACTCATGGTCGAGCCTATTTGGGAGAGCATCTATGGCTCTCATGGTGTAAAGGGAAGCAACTTTGTCCCTAACTTGACTTAGATAGTGGTATACACTTTTTGTTATTTTTCTCATCCTCTAAGCGCTTGTTATTACGAACCCAACATTGAACATGTCAGACTCTTGGGCCAACACATCTCTATCCATGCAACGTAAAAACATCAACCTTTAATGTTTGGTCCTTCTTCCTAAGGTAGACGTGGTTTGTGTCCCAGTCATGCACTAGTGCACTAGCTTGGCATCTCTCGTGTATGGGCATCGACCTTTAATGTTTGGTCCCTCTTTCTAAGGTAGATGTCATTTGTGTGCTACTCATGCACTAGCTTGGCATCTCTCATGGATGGGCATCCAAGAATGACTTGGTAGGATCTCGCTTGTTAGAAACCTATAACCACTAAGGTGTGTGTCAGAAGCTTAGCCCAAATGTTTTTAATATAATATCTTGTAGGAATTCCATTGGTTTCACAATGTTCCCATCTATAACTTCATCACTAAACATGTCTCTTCCAAGGGTGGTCTTCCCGAGGTCTGCTTGGTGACTGCTAACCACCAAAACCACCATCCAAGATTGCCATGACCTTTATTCCTCTACTTTAGTTCATCATCCTTAAAGCTCCAATCTATTAACTAGCACTTTGGGTAGTACATGACAAGTTTTTGCATTTGAGTGATGGCCTAAGGCTCAGTTAGATCTTTAATATCTTCTTGTATATTTCCTTCCATCCAATCCTAAAGATCTCTCCATAATTTGGCATTTCCACCGGCACTTTGGGTAGTCCATACGTATTTGAGTGATGGCTTAAAGCTCCGTTAGATCTTTAACATGTGCTTGTGTATTTCCTTCCATCCAATCCTAAAGATCTCTCCATAATTTGGCATTTCCTTGTAATAGAGAGCCTATGGGGACACTCACCACGTGGGAGGATCACTCGGGACGACTCAGTCCAACAGTGTCTTTAGGAGTCTGGTACTCATATTCAGGGCTGAATATACACCCCTTCTTGCAAGGGGTGTTCCTTGGTTAAAAGGAGGTCTCAAGTCATCACCAATCACACAAGGAAAAGAGTAACCTTAAGTCATTACACTTCTTGCAAGGGGTGTTCCTTGGTTAAGGTAGGTCTCAAGTCATCACCAATCACACAAGGAAAAGAGTAAGCTTAATTCATTACATGGCACCCCAATCCTTTTGCTTTGGCTTCTCTCTCTTCTATTTGTCAAGTGATATCAAGCATGCTATTTCTATAAAGTGATACAAAAATTATGCTATATCTACTCAAGGCATTGACATTGGCATGTACCTTCTATGAACAACTGAAGGCACACTTTTTTATAGACGTCTCGTTTTAATTTTAAAATCGTGGGTTTTTTTCAAAACTTATACCATCACTAGATGCATGCTAACAAAGCATTCTAAAGTAGTTTCATGGAATTCTAAGTTGATTTCTTTCCATCTCTTCAAAATTCATAAAATGAGCCTTAAGCCATATCTGTGGCTCAATTTTTACAAGGCTAGTATTTAAGGTTTATTAAAAGATAGCTAATACAGGTTTGTTAGAATACATGCAAGAAGCACAGGATGAGGAAAATGACAAGAGACGATTTGGGTGTCTTTCACAGCACAAAATGAAAAGATCAAGAAAGCATGAGAGACCTAGCGTCTAATAATAATAAGGAAAACTTAAATGGGGTATTAAAGACAGCATGGAGTAAAAAGGGAGATCGGAGGACATGAAATGTGTAGCCGTGGCATTGTAGGACAGGTTCTAGAACTTGCTTCCACACGTGCGTAAAAACTGAAGCATGTGGAGTACACTGCAGGTTTCCCTTGTTGTGTGTGTGGGTTACTACGTATTAAAAGTGTAAAAGCACGATATGTAGCGCAAGTGGTTTCGTGGTGTAGTTGGTTATCACATCAGTCTAACACACTGAAGGTCTCCGGTTCGAACCCGGGCGAAGCCAAAATTACGTTTCGTTCGTTTTGGGAACGACCATGGTTATGGTTACTACAAAAAGAAGCAAGAAGTTGCACCTCATACTCTACACTAATGAGAGCAATGACACCTTCAAACTAGTTTAGAGCTTGTCGTTTGGTTTACATTCTATGCACTTCCACCTCACACTACACTAATGCACCTACTAGTTTAGAGCTTGTCGTTTGGTTTACATTCTATGCACTTCCAAGCTCGTCTCAGACAAGACAAAACACACACAAGCTACGTTCTAGCCCACTTTGGATCCAACAACCAAGAGGGGGGTTGCCACAAACATAGCAGAGGCTTAGAGTTGGGCAAAACAAAGCCCCAATAGTGGCAATCCATATTTACCATTGCTTGCACGCAGTACTAAATGCAACTTTTGGGGCTCAGCTCAGAGCACCTTCATTTACTTACACATTCACTCCATTATAAGTTGACCATCCTTGATCCAAGCATAATATGCATACGCAAGAAGTTCTATCAAAACAACAGATGGCATGATTTTTTGTAGTTTTACCAAATGCTGGTTCATATGAAATGGCATGCAAAGATCTCATGTGAGCCCACTTGTACAATATCATCACATGTGCAGTAAGCAGCTACGGGTTGTTTCAATCATACGCATTGTTCGAGAGAAAAGTGTCAACCTTGTAAGTGTTGTTCACCACCAAGAGCATAGCACACCTTTAAAAAACGAACTACCTCTGACAATTTGACCCATGATATTCTTACAAGTGACACTTGGACATTGCATGCTTCCTTTTAGCCTGTCATGGTTATGGCAAGCTTATCCCTCTTAGGTCAGGTGATGAATATAACTCAGCATTTATTTCAAGAAGAGGGTAGTGGAGAATCTCATGAACTTCTCGAATATTGATTGGTGGAATGCATTATTGAGGTTGTAGATACATATCAAAGCATAATCCAAATAACATTTTGATGCACACATAAATCAGAGAGATTCTTGGTGATTGCCAAGCTAGAACCCAACTCACTATTTTTCTTACTCTCTTTACCTTGAATTTTAATGCATTAACTCTCTCTCTCTCTCTCTCTCTCTCTCTCTCTCTCAAAAGCACGTGCACACCTTATCCAGACAAAATAATACACCTATGAATCATAAAACTTTCTTTTGAATTCAAACACAGCCTATGGTGAAACATGCCTCATTTGTAATGCCAAAGATCATTAATGACAAGATTGCTACATTTTATAAATCAAAAGTTGAAAACTTCCACTTTACCACTTGTGTCAGCATCTTTTGGAACAACTACAGCGTCTTCTGGAACCACTTATGTCACGCAAGCGAGCGTCGTTCACAGGAACAAGACGAGCAGTTGCCAAGACATGCACTCTCATATTGGTCATATTACATTGAAAAAACCCTAAAAATGAGAAGGCCTTTGACACCACATCAGCATCTTGATAAGGGTTTGTTTCAAACTAGTATCCATGAGCAGTTTGCGAAGCTTGGACAACATGCCATATAGTTGTTGTACCATAAACAATGTTGTTCCTATTGCTGCCTGATGAGACCGGCTTCTCAGCTTAGCATATGCCTTGCTTGCATACCTGTCAGCACCACAAATATCCAAGCCTTCTAAAGTGTGACCAATAAATAGCAAATGCTGCCAAGAAACGGTTTACTAGAGAGAATTGAAACATGGAACTTACACATTGCAGTTTCTTCTACAAGATATAAAACAACAAGTTACCATCTTTTTACAAATTTCACCCCTCTAACAAGCTTTCAAACTCTGTTTTATGGGTGCCCACCTTAGATTTGAGGTTGCCCTAAAATGTCCAGTAGGGATGATAATGTCTTGAAAGTGCAAACACGTGACTTCATTGCAGTAAGTGTTAAGGATACGAAGCAGCTTTGCTTTGCACCAAATCTGGTGTGTATCCAAAGATCAGTACTACTCCGTGTGCATTGGGGACAAGACCAATTTTGAGATTTACAATTTTACACATCTAAATACATCAAAATTTCCCCTGAACAGCTCTTCCCATCCAGAAAAAATCCAGCCCCTCCATTTCGGCATGACTGACACCTTCACTACTTGGTATCTTATGCCTAGGTATCTTATGCCTATATCAGCAAGGGACATCTCATGTATCGCTGCATCAGACTGGCACACCTCCTTTGCTGCTTGTAGATTTTCTTTCAAGCCGTATCAGGGACACGATCTGCCCTCTACCATTCTGTTAATGGATAGATTGGGTAAGAAACATAGTCAATCCATTCCGTTAATGGATAGATTGGGTAAGAAACATAGTCAATCTTGAGATACATCACCCCCACTAAGGCCCTCAGCTGAGGAAACCCTTACACAATCCTCCACAGGAATGTTCAAATCAATGTCACACCAGGGCCTTTTTCTTCTGGAAGTGGAGTTACCAGCTCGTTGTGAGGAATTGTGCCTTTGTGAAGGCTCCCGATAATCAGTTAGCTGCTCTGTGGTGACATCATTTTCGACAAGCGGTACCGGAATCACCCTCTCTGATCTCTCCCCTATTAAGACTCCAACCCCTGTCACAATAAAAAAGCCCCATCAAAATCAATCACCGAGTAACATATGCACTTGCCCTAAAGGACAATTTTATGAATAAACACCCTAAACAAAATCACCACCAGCAAAGACACCTTATTCCCACACATTGTGTGCATGCATGCATGCATGCCTATGTATGTTGCACATGTAAGGTGTGCATGACCCAGAAATTGACTAACCCACCCACCGTAAGCTCATCATAGAGGCATGAGTAGCAAGGCTGCCTGTCTGCCTGCGATACCTAATCTATCACAGACAAGCGGACTAACCGACCTGCCATAAGCTTCATCATAGAGAGACATGAGTGCCTCATCTAGTCACAAATGGCATGGCTGACTGGTGGAGGGCATTCAGTTCCAGCACTGCCTACTCTAGCAAGCCTTCCAACTCTTGCAAAAAATGATTCTAGCATCGCTTGCAGAAAAGTGCCCAACCATGCCAAAAAGACATGCTTAAGAAATGAGAACAAGACCTCCCTTAAACCAAGCAAGTGCCTACCGTCGACCCACAAAACCTTCAGTATCTGCAACAGCTAAAAGACAAACCCCATGATGGAGTAAACACACACCAAAGATACTGACTACAGTCCTTTAAGCTTCCATGGCATCTATTCAACTCAAAGACCTCAAAAACAAGAACTATGCTCCCCACTCGCACTCTCATCATGACACTTAATTTTTCATAACCAAATTACATGCATTTTTGACACTATCAAAACAAAGCACCCATGCAAACCTTGGCATTCAAAATTTTGGATATACATCAAGGCTAACTCATTTGTTCATGGCACAAGAGCCAACATGTTACCTACCAAATGCTAACCATAGATTTAGTTGATCTAATCTTGGGTAAGGGGACCTAGAAGATTAAAAAAGCAGGCTGTTTACAATGGCCGAAGGTTATAAACACGTATAAGTTTATAATCCCATGTGTGACTCCTTCATGCTTTTATGGAGGAATTACTATATAAGTTGAATGAGTGGATCTATTGTGCATGTTTTGTCTCGAGGACAAGATCGGTCAGTACCTAGACCAAAGGGATTGATCCACTCATGGATTTATCCATCCTTGTTGTAGACAGCTGCCCACCTGAAGTTGAAGTGTGTTAGGCCAAGTGCTGGGAGCCGATGTGTGGACAAGCTGCAGGCAGACTGACAAGTTTGGACAGGTCCAATCAGCCCATAAAACGGCTAATTGCCCTGTAAAAAGGCACTTCCTCTGCCCACTTCAGCATCTGCAACTCAATCCAGTAATCCAGTATCAGATCTATCAAGAGCATCAAGTAAGTATCAGATATGGCGGACAAAAAGCAGCCATTAAGCCCTTCCACCAGCCAGGAGCCTATGTTTGCAATGAGCCTGCTCAGTCTGCTGCTGTTTAGTTCATGCTTTAGTCTTCCGGATCTCCACAGCTCAGAAAACCTGCTCATGCACAGATCTTGCTCAAGTGTGCAAGTCCCTGTTTAGCCCAAGATTCAAGCAGCACTCAGTTCAGTTGAGAAGAACTAACTGTCCTATCATTTTACTAACATAAGAAGTAATATTGGCAAAGGCATCATATTTTCAAAAGATTTTAGACAAGAAAGGGAGGTATATAAAATGTCATGTGCACCCGTTGTACCACGTCAACGTAACTGGACATAAGTAGAACATTAGGCACTTTGTAAGTGAGCACTAAGTTGTGAGCCCTTTTTCAGGGACAAGCTGCCATTTGGATTCTACACTTTACAACTACTAGAACACCAAACAGCTCCACATGTCCGTACACTTGGCAACCCAACTCCACTTGCTACTACACTAAGCCAGCCCATCTGACACTTCTACAGCCAGCCTCCTACAGATCACCCAGCCCCTACCATTTGTCATGTTAGCCTATGCTTTCCTTCTTGGTATTTGACATTCTCGATGCTATATATTTTAGCTTCTTTCCTTCGTTTTTGCACATCTCAGCAGCAGCCTTGAAGCTTGTGGGCAGCTCCATTAATGATTATCCGAATGGCAAATATATTCCTCCACGACAATACTAATATATATGTGACTGTATTTTCATCATATACTCTTTGATCTTTTGATTGCACAAAGTTATGGCAAAATAACACAACCAATGCACATACCTTCTTTTTCAATGCACACTAGAGTGGAGGCACTTATTTCTAGCTTCTTTTTGGCTTATTGGACTACTTTTCAATGCCTAAACAATTCCTGATTTCTATTGCCTCAACTCTGATGTCGGTACTTAGCTCTATTATTTTTTAGCCTACTTTCCTATGCTTTCCTTCTTGGTATTTGACATTCTCGATGCTATATATTTTAGATTCTCTCCTTCGTTTTTGCACATGTTCTCTCAGCAGCAGCCTTGAATTTCAGCTCCATTAATGATGATCCGAACAGCAAATATTCCTCCCCAATACTAATACTTATGTGCCTGTATTTATGTCATATACTCTTGGCTCTTTTGATTGCACAAAGTAATGGCAAAATAAGTTGATAACACAACCAATGCATACCTTCTTTTTCAATGCACTCTAGGGTGGAGGCACTTTTTTCTAGCTTCTTTTTGGCTTATTGGACTACTTTTCAATGCTAAACAAATCCTGATTTCTATTGCCTCAACTCTGACGTCAGTACTTCGCTCTATTATTTTTTAGCCGACTTGTACCACTTTCCATTGCCTAAATGGGTCCTTATTTATCTTGTTCAAAATCTTATGTCCATACTTATCCTCTTGCCTCCAGACACTTATGTCTCCCATCAAAGGCCTGCACTGACATTATCCTACTTACAACAATGGGTTTTAACTTCACCCAATCTACCCACTAGAGTGCCTCAGTAGTCATAACATATAAATCTTAACAGTGACATTCCCTCCCTGCTTATCTTCAAATAGAATGTCCAAATGTCAGCTTCGAGTTTCCTTCAGAATCACGGTCTTCTTGGTTTTCATTAGGTCTGTCCTTGATACTTTAATCAGAAACAAGAACTTATTTTTCAAGTGTCCATGAAGACGCTTGGTGTAAAACCTGGTGCTATTCTTCTTACTTCAAGCAGCTTCTAAGAATCTCTAATAGCACTAATTCATCTTATAACCTTTTAATGCTTAGGCAAGTCTTCAGAATGTTCCATTGTAGTAGCCAAATTCTTCTTGTCTCTTGCTCATAAGACAATGTTAGAAATTGGTTATATCAAACTGTAACTGTTGGAAATGACTGGAAAAATACACAAACTGAATCCTTCATTTGACACTCAAAACAGCTTACTTGGAATGGTGGGAACAAATTACCTTTGAACGTAGACGGACCTACAAAAACTGTTTGGCAAACAGATATCTTCTCCTCCAAATATGCAACTACAGGTTTTGTAGGCGATGAAAAGCTTTTCCTCTTCGCTGTTGTTTCTGAACTGCCTCTAGGCACTCAATAGAGGCTGATTTCTGCTGATGGAGGGCTTAAAGGGGGCTGGACATACCAATGAAAGGGAAAGGGAAGCGGGCATTTTATAAATGAAGATAATTTTAGCAGACAAACTCTATGCAATCAGTTTTATCCCTTTCATCCAATTCTCCAACATACATCAAATCTCCAGACCCCGTGACTCATTTTTTGGGCTCTACAAGGTGAAGGTACTTTTCTAGCACATTTTTGTGCCATTTGTACCTCTTTTCAATATCTTATGTGCTTCTGATTTCTCTTGCTCCAAATCTGATGTCCAAACTGTCATGTACACAGTGTGTATCTACCGTGTGCTATACGCACACAAGACTAGCTTCAAGGTTTGGGGAAGCTTGGAGCTAGGCAGGCTGATCGGCGCTGACCGGCCAAGAGCCTATAAAAGGGTGGCCAAGTTTAGTCATTAGTCATATAGAGTCTCGCGTGATTTGTGAGAGCTCTATGGTCTGGAGCCTGGATCTAGTGCAGACGTGCACCTGCTTTACGCAGCCGAGGCCGGCAGCAATCTCGAGGCCCGCGAGGGTAGCTTCGTGGCGGTATGGGACGTCGCGACGTGGAGATTGGTCGGTACGTCAACCTAGTTAGCTCAGCTTGTGGCTCGGTGGGGACAGCCAAGACTGTGGGCTTGCCCACAGCTGTCGTGGTTGGGACGTGAGTCAGGCATGCACCCCCTTCTTGTTTGTTTGGTTTGTTTGCAGGTTTCGAGTCTCGTACCTTCCACGAGGAGATCCAGTGGGGATTTGACAGTGGTATCAGAGCATGCCTCGTGAACGAGCAAGTCGGTAGGTAGAGAAGATGAGGTCGAAGGAAGGTATGTGTTCAAGAAGCTTGCTGTTTTGTTTATGCATGCTGCTGTTTTTTCAGAAAGTATGTACTTTTTCATCAAAGAAACCCGTGATGCGGGTGTAGGTAGATGGTAGGGTTGTTTTGCTTTGCAAGAAGAAGGCTGAAGATGCTTGTGCAGTTGCATGAACAAGTCGGGTGAGAAAACAGAAAAAAAAAAGCATGTTTGCTTTTGGTTGAACGCGAGAGAGAGAGCAAGCGAGAGGTGTGAACATTGGGGATCGTTGGCATGCTGGACGTGGGCTACCGGATGTTGCAGGCGCAAGTATGCAGTCGGGCAGGCGGGTAGGCAGGCGCCCACGCCTACGCAGGCAGGCGCCCAGGCCTACGCAGGGGCCACGCCTACGTAGGCAGGATGGCGCAGGCGGCCATGGATACCGGGCAGCAGCGCAGGCAACGGCAGCATACTGGCGGTGGCTCTAATTCCAGGGGAAAAAAAATCCAGAAAAGCATTCGCCGATTTGGGTGCTTTTGGTTTTTTTAGATTTTTTTATTTTTTTTAAAGAGTTTAAAGATCCCTAAGGTTAAAGGTGTTTTTTTTTAAGAAAACATAACACAATATATATATAAAACACAAAAGCGAAAGCTCAAGTTGCTTTTGGGGAAGGTTATATAAACCTCTTAAGTGGGCTTCTTGCCACACATCTCTCAAGTTTTCAAGCTCTCAAGTTCACTCGCACTTTTCTTGTGCAAGATCGAATTTTCTCTCCGCTTGTCCTCTTCAAGATGTCGACCCAAGAATCAGAGTTGGAGCCCCTTGTCGAACGCGAAGGCTTGCCGGCTACGGAAGATACCGATGCCGATCTTTTTGACGATTGTGTGTCCAAATCTGATTTCCAAGAGTTCAAAGTAGCTCTTGAAGCTTCTTCTTCGCAACGTCAGGCATCGCCGCCCAGATGCAAGCCTTGCAGAACTCCATATCTCTCTTGACCACTACCCTATCTACTCTTTCGGGTATGGATACCTTGGCCTCTGCTTTAGGCCCCAACATTACTCCAAAACCGTTCGGGGGCAAGCAAAAGCAACGTACCAAGGAGATCGTGGACACATGGCTACATAAGTGGCAGGTCCATTTTCAGTTTCATCCATATGATGATGGAAAAAAGATCCAATTAGCAGCAGGTTTCCTCTCAGGCAAAGCTTTGGTGGAAGGAACTCAACCCTAAGCCAACAACTTGGACACAATTTGAAGACGTCTTCAAGAAGGAATTCCTCAAGAAAGAGGATGATTATGATGTTGTTGCCCGGTTGACAGCTTTGACCATGATCTCACAGCACCTCACTTATGAGGTCTACCTCCAGAAGTTTAGGGACTTGCAGATGAAAGCTACAAAGATGGATACCACTACTCTTTTGGGGGTTCTTCGTAGCTGGTTTACCAGACTCATACCGTTTACAGGTTAAAAATAACAAATGCAAAACATTGGACGAAGCCATTCATTCAGCTCGTATCTATGATGATACAATGGTCTCTTCCAAGTCTAAACCTGTTACCGAGTAGGGAAACAAGCACAAAAAAAAAGTTCTCCGCACCTATAGCTAACACGACTGAAGGAAGTCTTCGGACCAACCTTCGAAGAATTCAAGTTCGACACCAGCGAAGAAGAAACGATTCCTTAAGGCTTTAAAGCTCAAGAAGGAGGGACATTGTTTTATCTGCGAAGAAAAAGGACACATGCATAACGAGTGCCCGAAGCAAAAGGGTGCAAAGACCAACGCAGGACCCAAGCCAAAGGTAGCTAACCGGTACGTCAGTTACTGTACTTTCTCGCCCTAGTTCGTGTTCTGATTGTTTGTTCAACTCTAAAGTTTTTGGCTTGCATGATCTTCTCCGAGTTTATGGAGAAGTGAATGACCATAGAATTCACATTCTTCTAGACCCTGGCAGCTCACACAACTTTGTTAACTACAAACTTGTGCAAAAATTGAGTCTTAATACGACACCCAACGATCATACCTATGAGGTACGCCTACCTGCGGGAAGACAAGTATGGGATCGAAAGGTGGAGATGCTTCCAATCCAGATTCAGGACTACAAAGATACTCTGGAATGCTATGTTATGCACATAGAAAATGTAGACTTGTTATTAGGGATTGCGTGGTTTAAGACTCTTCAAGTCCAGATAGATTGATCTAGTCATATTTTTTCTTTTCAGCATAGGAACACCCAGTATAGTATTTTAGGTGATTGTATACATCCCTCTCAGGGATCTCTTGTAAATACAGTTGATTTTGGAAATATAATGGATTCTTCTTTGTATACCGCTTTCCATTGTATATTGATTCCACTTTCTTCATTTCTCATACCTTCCATGGATGTCAATGAATTAAGCGTGTTTGAAAGCAAAGAATTACAGAAGATACTTGATTCGTTTCAAGATGTATTTCCTAAGGAACTGCCATCGGGTTTACCACCTGAAAGGACAGTAGATCATCGTATTGACTTGATCCCTCGTGCCCATCCTGTCAGTATTCCCCCTTACAGGATGAGCCAAGCTGAGGAAGATGAGTTGGCTAAACAACTCGAAGATTATTTGAGGATGGGTCAGATCCGTCCAAGTAAATCACCTTGGGGTGCCCCTATGTTGCTTAGGAGAAAGAAGGGCAACACCTGGAGAATGTGTATAGATTACAAGAGATTGAACAAGCTGACAATTAAGAACCGTTATCCTCTCCCTAGATCAGATGACCTGATTGACCAGTTAGCAGGAGCGAAATATTTCACGAAGATAGATTTACGTACTGGCTATCACCAGATATGTATTCATGAAAGGCATGTCGAAAGAACCGCCTTTCGGACTAGGTATGGCCATTACGAATTTCTCGTATTACCTTTTGGGTTAACCAATGCTCCAGCCACTTTCCAGCAATTGATGAACCATCTTTTTCGTGAACGTTTGTGGAAATTTCTGGTAGTGTTCCTGAATGATATTTTGACATATAGTCGTACTCTTGAGGATCATGTTAGACACCTCACGATTGTCTTATCTATTTTAAGACAGAATCGACTATATGCTAAATTAAGTAAATGTGAGTTCTTTATAACAGAAATCATTTACTTGTTGGGACACAAGATCACTAGAGATGGATTGAGCATCGACTATGACTGAGTTCAGAAGGTTCTGGACTGGCCTATACCGCGAACAGTGAAACAACTTCGTTCTTTTCTCGGTTTTGTTGTTTTTCTTCAAAAATCTGTGACACTACCGATGACCGACTTATTGAAAGGTCGTGGACATAAGTCAAATCAGCCTATCACTTGGAATAACGATTTGGATATGGCCTTCAGACTTTTGAAAGATAAAGTCAAGAAAACACCTATCTTAGCATTACCCGATCCTAGTCGGCCTTATGTTCTTGAAACTGATGCCAGTGACTATGTCATTGGGACTGCTCTATTTCAAGATGGTAGACCTGTTGCTTTTGAAAGTAAAAAGCTAGACGACACTCAATCTCGTTGGCCAACCCTTGAGAGAAGGAGCTTTATGCTGTCATTCATGCTCTCAAGGTTTGGAGACATTATTTATATGGCTCCAAGTTTGTGGTATTGACTGATTATCAGTCAATCAAGTATGTGTGATGCGGATGATTTGAGAGAAAGGAAAGCTCTGGACTGAGTTAATGCAAGATTTTGATTTTGAGATTCGTTATCGAAAAGGGTCCATGAATAGTGTCGCAGATGCGCTTAGTCGAATTAGAGAGGTGAATACTTTGTCGTTCACCGAGATTTCTACTGACTGAAGAGGGCTTTGCAAGACTGATAGTTATTTTGGTCCATTTTGGCAGAAGATCCAGGACGGGAGCTCATTGATTAACCAAGACTCAATGACTGAGCAGTCTACCATTCAGGCTGCAGGAGGCCAGTGGATGATTTGGAATGGTTTACTATTTCGTAATGACAAAATTTGCGTACCACAGATTCCGAACATTAGGTCCATGATTCTTAAGGAGTGTCACGACGCCCCTTCTGCTGGACACCCTGGGGTACACACAACACTATCGTTAGTGAAACACACTTTTTATTGGCCAAAGATAAAAGGGTATGTAGAAGATTACGTTCTCAAGTGTCAAATTTGTCAGGCAAATAAAGCTGAACGCTTTAGACAGGCTGGGTTGTTGCATCCTTTGCAAATCCCAGGTAATAAATGGAAAAATATTTCCATGGATTTTATTACCAGATTGCCAAGAACACATCAAGGCCACGATTCTATTTGGGTTGTGGTAGATCGCTTGACAAAAATGGCTAGATTTTTACCGACTTGGAAGACTATTACAGCTACGCAATTAGCACAGTAGTTTATCGAGCAATTGTTTAGACTGTACGGGTTACCGCAGGACATAGTCAGTGATAGGGACTCTAAGTTTACGAGTGATTTTTGGACACTTCTTTTTGAGAAGTTGGAAACAACTTTGAATTTGAGTTCCTCAGATCATCCTCAATCTGATGGCCAGACAAAAAGAGTGAATCAGATTTTGGAGGATATGCTTCGAGCATATGTATCCAAAAAACAGAGTTCGTGGGAGGATTATCTTCCTATGTTAGAATTTGCATATAACAGTACTAAGCATACGAGTACAGGATTTAGTCCTTTCATGCTTATGTATGGTTTTCAACCTAGATCACCTGTTACAGTAGGATTCTCAGGACTTCAGCATGATGCAGCACGTAATTTTTTGCAACATATGCAAGAAATGTTACAAGTTGCGAAGGAATCTATTAGAAGTGCTCAAGACCGAGACAGATTTTATTCTAATAGACATCGTTCACCCAGAGAGTTCTCTGAAGGAACGATGGTGTATTTGCATATTCCGAAAGATTCCGAGACTTTACGGACAGGTCGATCTCCGAAATTATCCCCTAGATACTGTGGACCATTTCGTATTACACGACGGATTGGTTCAGTTGCATATGAATTGGATTTGCCTTCTCATGTTAAAGTTCATCCTGTATTTCATGTCAGTAGACTTAAGAAAGTACTGGGTGGAACAGACCAGCTCCTCAAGAAATCATAGATGTCGAGGACATGACATTTGTTCCGCACGAACCTGAAAAGATTGTTCGATTTCGTGAAAGAAGATTGCGTAATACGCTTATCACGGAATACAAGATCAAGTGGAAGGATCGTGTCGAGGAGGACGCTACATGGGAGACATTAACTACTCTTCAGAGAGATTACCCTGGCTTCTTAGTGAGCTGGGGAGTGAGCTCTTAGAGGAAGGGGAGTATGTCATGTGCACAGTGTGTATCTACCGTGTGCTATATGCACACAAGACTAGCTTCGAGGTTTGGGGAAGCTTGGAGCTAGGCAGGCTGATTGGCGAGCTGAGTTAGGGATAGACTAATGGGCGGGCACCCAAGTATGGACGGGCGGGCGCCCAAGTGTGGACGCCCGATGACCGACCAAGAGCCTATAAAAGGGTGGCCAAGGTTAGTCATTAGTCATATAGAGTCTCGCGTGATTTGTGAGAGCTCTATGGTCTGGAGCCTGGATCTAGTGCAGACGTGCACCTACTTTACGCAGCCGAGGCCGACAGCAATCTCGAGGCCCGCGAGGGTAGCTTCGTGGCGGTATGGGACATCGCGAGGTGGAGATTGGTCGGTACGTCAACCTAGTTAGCTCAGCTCGTGGCTTGGTGGGGACAGCCAAGACTGTGGGCTTGCCCACGGCTGTCGTGGTTGGGAGGTGAGGCAGGCCTGCACCCCCTTCTTGTTTGTTTGGTTTGTTTGCAGGTTTCGAGTCTCGTACCAAGAGCGTTCCACGAGGAGATCCGGTGGGGATTTGACAGAAACTTTTCTCCACGCACTAAAATCTCCCATCACATGCATGGCCTACACTACCCTAATGCCTTCCTGCCTGACTGTACACTCAATGGCCTTATCGCTTTTTTCAATTAGAGCTCAGAATCAACCTTTTCCAGTGCCTTATCATCATGACACATGCATCAGAAGCCTAATGCATGTGCCATTATATCATTCCCACCCTTCCTCTTAGCTAGCTTGTGTTTCAACTTCCACTCCTCTTGGGGCTTAATTCTGATAAACTTGGGCACTTCTACTCAAACATGGACGACATTATCTTAATATTTGCATCCACTTGCAATATTGTAATAAGCAGGCACTCTCCCACATACTCATGGCTCCAACACTTTGCTAAATCTAGCCCTAGTTTGTAGTGCATGCATCTCTGCTGTCTAGGAATGATGCATATGAGGTGAAAAGTACAGATATTTCACCACTATCAGATTAGCGCAAACAGAAACGTGACTATTCGAACTACCCTGCACATGTCCTCATGAAGCCATGCCACATGCATCTGAGGAGTCATGCATGTGACAACAACAAAGCCACCAAGATGTCTATATAACCCACCCAAAGAAAGCAAGACAAAGACTACCCACTACCAGTCACAGAAATCTGAACAAACCTGCCGATGCTGTGTCCCCATCTGCTTTTGTAATCTCTGAAGCCTTGACAGCTCCCCTTGAAATATACTTCGAGATATGATGGGTTGTCAATTGCAGCTTCCCCAGTAAATCATTCTCAATGCACTCATACCTGCATCAACCAATGCGATCTTGGTAAGTTCTACTGAACACCATACACCAACACCGTGGCGCTCTAATGATCCAAAAAACTCACATTTTTCTGCACACAGTGTCTGTAAGTGTACTCAAATTGATGACCTGCAACCTTATTTCTGCAACTCCGCTGTCATCAACATTGAGCTCAAACGGCGTCTCAATGGCTTTTGAAAGTCGCTCAATGGTTCCTTCTAATTGTTGCTGTTGATCCTCAAAAAGATTCTGACAGATTTCATTCTCTTCTGGTGTGATCTCATCCTTGAACAGGTCATTCCCAAACATGAAGAATGCAAATGCATATGAGAAAGAGAGGGCCTTTCGGGCTCGGAAAAGGCGCTGTAACCCAATTGTGAGCCAGCTATAGTCCTTAACTAAGTACTCACTAGCTTCTAATTTTCCAATTTTATCCTGCACAACTTCTTTTTGTTTGGCTTCGAGCTTTAATGACTCCATATGTGCTTGCCATCTGGAGTGATAATGCATGTAGCGTTTCAAGTCCAGCTCTGCCCTAGCAGCCTCCCTTTCCCTGTCTTCCTTGTAACGGCCACAACTATGACCGTCAATGCTGGTCCAGTTATGCTCTCTGCCTGTTGCTGCCCCACACAGCCAGCTGATCATCATAAAAAAAGGGGTCAGAAAACATCATTTGACTAAGGTGGCACTGGGCAAGACTAAGATAGTCAACATAGCACAAATTGTCATGATGGGCTCACAGCAGGGAGCACACCGCAATTCTAAGATACAAAGTGTTATGATGGGATCACCATAGAATTCCACCAAATTGCGAAAGGGTTCCAAACGATGAGCTACACAAATACAGCTTCTGCAAAAGATAATAAGACTCACCAAAAGGCCTGACCACAAATGCATCCAACCAAATTGCAGCCGCCATTCTTTTCTACCGGTTTATGACATTTTGGGCATGGCTTGGTGTGAACTGTCAGCCAGTTCACAGTCTCTGACTCATCCTTGCACTTCTTGTCCCACAGTTGCCACATTAAACAAGAGCACGGCGAATGTGCATCTGCTGTACAATTGAAGCAAAACTGCTTGCTGCAGATGCATTCGACCTCGCAGTAAGGCTCTCCTTCTACACGGATAGCATTACCACAGTGAGGGACACTAGGGCACCATTTCACCTTGCTGTTGTCCTCGATATAGGACTCGAGTAGAAACCACTCAAACTTTTCAGCAGCCTGTGGATCCCTCAGAGAGACGAGATTTCTTATAGCGTCTTCATCACAGATTGCTTCGCAATTATGTGTCATGCACTTGATGCGACGGCTCTGACCTTCCTGGATTTTCACGAGGAAGTGCTGAGTCCAACCTATCAAAAAAAAAAAGTTTTTAAGATGTGCTTTGATGCCTTAAAAAAGAAAATGTATGTGGTTATGGGGTCTTACAATCATTGCAAAAGGTGTGCCCGCAATCCATGGTGGTGGCTACTTCTGGTGGAACCTCCTCAAAGCAAGTCTCACATGTAAAAGGATCAGACAAGGGCACTGCTAATCTCATGCAGGGACCTGCCGAGGCGTCTCGTGGCAACCCTGCTTCCAAAAACAGCTTGTCTTTGCCTTTCTCAGCCAGATTTTCACTCAGTCTTTCAAAATCCCATCGATCATGAATAAGCAGGGTCCGAGCATGCTGCTGTTTTATGCCAAACATGTCTGCCACTTTTGTCAGGTCGTTGCTCTGATCAGGAAGACCAGAAAATGCAAACTAAGGGTTAGCTGTAGGGATGCAGACACTCACATCCGTACTATACAATTTGGGCTACCTATCCAGATAGGTGTTGTGCGGCCAGCTATCTCACATCATAGGGTCAAAGAAGTTAGGTGTTCAGGGTCAGGGTAGAGTTAGGGTTAGGGTCCATCAGAGTTCCTGAACTTCGACTACAAACAATAAAATCAAATCAATGCAAAAGGGCCAACAAATGCCTACCTGTGCCAACAGCAAAGACTCCCTCGTGATGACCTGATCGACATGAAAGCCACTTCTGATTCCATATAATAGATGAATGACACGACAGCACGGAATTTCAGCAAGGAAAGGCACAGAGATCACCTTGTGTGAGAGCTCGTCTGCATCGTTGTGGCGAGAGTCTCCGTCTTCATCATCTGCACAGTACTCGACATCATAGACGCTATCCGCATAATCGCTGTAATCTGTACTGAGCTCGTCGCCGCTCATGGTTCCAAACCCTAACAAGGAGAAACCACCAACCCACGAGGCTTCAAAGACTGCAGAAAGATTGTCCGATCAGAACAAAACAGGAAGAACGATGGCTAAAGCGATGGCAGAGCTGGCTTCTAAAGAGGAGGAGGAAGTGCGCAGAAGGTAGAAATTAACCAGATTGAAGAAAGGCCAGGGAATCCGTGTTATAACGCTGCTTTGTATTCTCTCTAGACGTCCGTTTAGTATATTCTCACTAATGTGTATATATATATACAATATATGTATATATTGTATATATATATATATACCAGGCACAAGGAAAGGAGAGAACAGAAAAAAGAAATCCTCGATTTCTAAAAAATAAGAGGAAAACATCTCTTCGATTTGACTTTCTGTATTTTGGCTTTCATTCTTGATTTGATCTTTTGTATTCAGGCTTCCATTCTTGCATTTTGTTTCTTAATGTCTTTTGTATACCGAGCAACACACGGGTTGAGTACT
Source organism: Cibotium barometz (assembly GCF_041138505.1). NCBI lineage: Eukaryota > Viridiplantae > Streptophyta > Polypodiopsida > Cyatheales > Cibotiaceae > Cibotium > Cibotium barometz. The sequence continues at coordinate 39,676,017 of NC_141102.1, read as the reverse complement.
TGTGTATGTGTGTGTGTGTGTGTGTGTGTGTGTGTGTGTGTGTGTATATCCTTAGTTAGGAGCCATATCTTTATGATTCATGAATTGGGACATAAGTGAGTAATTAATATCGACATAAGAATAGTCACCCAAAAAAGGTGAGTTGTCCCAAGGGTCTCTGAGTCTTGGGGTAAAACATGTAAAAAATGCCTGCCAAAACCACCTCACTCCAACTTGCCTATGGGCAAGTAACTATGCTCATGATAAAGATGAAGAACCTAAGACCCTAAGGACTCAGGTAAAAGCAAAGAACATCAAGGAAGCCTCATGACCATGCCTCTTAAAAGAGGTATGTGCTTCAATAACATGACATAGGTAGGTGGCATATTCCTAAAATATTCCCTAGGATACCTAGGTTCATTATTAGTGGGCATTGGACAGTTGATATGTGGGCAATGACCGCATTATTAGTGGGCATTGGATAGTTGATATGTGGGCAGTGACCGCGTATCGTCCGCATTGTATACGCATCTACCACACCACCTTCAGCACTATATATGGACACACTTATCACAAGCTAAGGTATCCAATGCTTGTGAGTATCCACACCCTCCACACTTAGTACTTCCGCTATCCAGAGTATGTCTATATCGCTACCTAAGCTTTACTTAAGAGTGCACGGGTGGACAGCACCATCACATTATACCTATTTCAAAATTTTTAAATTCTCTATCTATTGCACTTTGTTTTGCTACATATCTTTCCGTTGTGCTATATTCACGTAAATGGCAATCTATGGATACCCAAGGGATTTACTAAAGTTGTATCCATCACTAAGAGGAGAAATAAGAGACCAAACCATCCAAAGAAGTGGTGGGTTAAGGAGGAACTATTGTAGGCACATGGTTATTACGAAGGGACAACACAGTATTATGGCTTCCTAAGGCCTTTGCTCATCCCTCTCATTCCATCTAAAAGACAAGAGACAAGATGATAGCTAGCTTGAAAAATAAGTATTATGTGGTTGGGGGTTTTTTTGGCGAACATTTTCGAGTGAGCGCTTTTTGGGAATCGGGCGAGCAGATTCCAAAAAGATGCCCCCCTTCCCTAAGACAAAGAGGGCCGAAGTAAGTTGGAGAGAGCAAAATGATATAATTATTTGACATATCCTACAATTGAGGTTATTGGTTTGAACTGAGAATAAAACCAAGTTTTTTCACGTACATCTCTTATTTCCCCTCTTAGTGATGGATACAACTTTAGTAAATCCCTTGGGTATCCATAGAAGTGGTGGGTTAAGGAGGAACTGTTGTAGGCACATAGTTATTACGAAGGGACAACACAGTATTATGGCTTCCTAAGGCCTTTGCTCATCCCTCTCATGCCATCTAAAAGACAAGAGATAAGATGATAGCTAGCTTGAAAAATAAGTATTATGTGGCTGGGGGGGTTTTTTTGGCGAACATTTTCGAGTGAGCACTTTTTGGGAATCGGGCGAGCGGATTTCAAAAAGATGCCCCCCTTCCCCAAGACAGAGAAGGCCGAAGTAAGTTGGAGAGAGCAAGATGATATAATTATTTGACACATCCTACAATTGAGGTTATTGGTTTGAACTGAGAATAAAACCAAGTTTTTTCACGTACATCTTCCAATTACAGAAATTCCAAGTCCCCCTCGATGAAGAAAAAGGGGCGAAGCAAGATAGAGAGAGCAACATGACATAATTACTTCGGCAGGAGTGAACACATAAACACGTCAATATCACATCCTCTACATTGGGGTTATTGGTTTAAATTGAAAATAAAACCAAGTTCATTCACGTACACCTTCCAAATACAGAAATGCAAAAACCAACATCTTTACTACTATGGGCCTCCCTTGTTCTCCGGGGTGTAGGCACAAAGTAAGCGAATGGTGTTCGTACCCTTCCGTACTTCCTCTAGCAAAACATGCTCAGATGATTCATCAATAAAACCATGGACTCGCCAAATTGCAATTAAGCCCACCACTTTGTCCTTAACTTGAGAAATAGCATCATCGTTTCCAGGAAGTGGAAAGAACGTGAGACCTTTCCATGCTTGTGCACCATCTATGGTCTTCTGCTTGATCTCCACATTGGTGGCCTTCCTTTGGATACGCGCAACAACAACTTCAATGCTAACATTTGATGAGGACATCACAAACAAAAAGAAGGAGGGTTTAGGTTGTTTTACTCTACTAACAAGGCTTGGTGGCAATGGTGTATAACAAATTGCTTTGGAGCTTGCCTCTATATTTATAGTAGTGGGAGAGGTTCAACACTCAAAATTAAAACTTTATTTGTTTTTTTAATGTTATTAATAAAGGTTTCTTTCCTCAAATTTCGGCACCACAATAAAAAATGCATATTTTAAACTTGTTTGGGAAAGAGCGAGAAGGAGATAGACATTGCGCAATAGAACCCTCTACAACAATGAGGTGACATCCACAACAGTTATCCCAAAATATCAAAGGTCAACAGATTATCCTTGCATTCAAATGTCTAAATTAGGGTATGTTCTCCTACAAGACAAGGCATTGCAAAGCTCAAGGTCAGATAGGATAGGTTGGTGGATAACATATTCTCTCTCTAGCTTAAGCCTAGCACACATGAATAAATAAAATACAAGTGCTTACATGTAAGGCATGGCTTCTTCTTGGCATCTCTACCTGCAAAATCTGGACATGTACAAGACGGTTCGTCTTTCACATGCACATCATATTTTCCTAATCTTGAAAACTTTATACCTGTGCTCCACTCTCTGCACTTCTTCCACCATATCTTTCATTTTCAAAGCGGCCTTTATTTTCTTAGATGCTTTCTCTAATATCGACATGCGGTACTTGACTCTTATGCCATTTCGCATGCTTGACCCACCAGCCTCTATGTTAGTAGTGGACCCATATGGTAGATCTTTTGAAGTGGTAGTTGTAAAGAACCTTGAAGCCCACTGCTACGCTATGGGGTGGACACAACACCTTCTGCATTCTTGCTCTCCACTTGGTATCCACCTTCCCACAATGAATATACCTCCTCATTTGTGAGGTTCGCTACTATAGTAACTGGCCATATCTTGGGTGGTGGACTGGGCTTTGGGTCTATGTTGTTGTCCACAATATAGCAATGAAGCACGTGGTCAGGGCAGAACCACATCCATTGTCTAATCAGACAATTAGGGTGCTTGTGGCGATAGCCTTCAAAGGAAGGTGCAAGCACACCCTTAACAGATGCGACTATGTGTTGCCTACAACTCTTACCCCCACTAGGCGTTCCACTGCATGTGACCTTGCTGCCAATGCATGTCCTTCGGATTGCCCACATTGCTTCATTCACCTTGCGCTCAATGACATTGCCCTCTGTGACTTCTGCAGTTCTTTTTGGAGTTCTTCTTGTATCATGTTCTTTGAAATTGATCTTCCATGGCCTCCCAGAATACTTGCGATCTCTTACATGTGTGTTGTACTCTGGTCGATGTGTGGCCTCATCATCAATATCAATTACCACCCTTGATGGTCTCTTGTGACGTGCACTTTCTTTGTCACTAGTGAGAGGGGTAGGCGCCCTGTACATGGGTGTTCCTTCAGTTGCTTGATTAACTGTTCGGACCACTTGGGCAAGGCTTGTAGAGCACCGTTCTTTTAGTTTCTCCAAGCTTGGGTCTCTCCCTATGTGCTTGCCTTGAGTGTAAGAGACTGCCTTTGTGCTTTGCAAAATTGCATTCGCCATATCGATAGTACATGCATCGTAAAGAGAAATCTTGCATCTATATCCTTCCCTTGCTAGCCAACTTCCATGCTTGCTTTCTGCTAAGTTTGCTCTTGGGGTATTTGGACCATCATTACTTCTCTCTATTGTTGTCATGATTGACTGAACCCCAATGTGCTATGCGCACTTCCCACCACCAGCTCAACCAAGAGTCCATTGTTGACAAATTCCTGTCCACCATCACATGACCACTACGCCACCACTGACGTATCAATCAAGCCTCCACTGATGTAGCTTCACTGCTGCTGGTAGGAGCCATGCGCCACTTCTTACACATTGCTTTGTGCTCTCCTTGAGACGTAACACACACATACTTTGTTGTGTGGGCAACCATGCTTTGCTTCCAATGAAATAGGCAAGACCTCTCCCTATTTGTCTCAAGACATTGCTTTTTCCACCATTGAACACATGTCGAACTGCATTCCACTTTGCTTGAGCCTTGTCTGCCATGAAACCATAGAAATCTTCCCTCTCACAACCATGGTTGGCCATCACTTCATTAATGCATTCCCAAAATAGACATTGGGCCTCCATATCCTCCTCTTTCATTTCACATGTCACAATAGTGAGAAGATCCTGTATGCTGCGTGAAAATGATAGTCATTTAACAGGTTGTACAATTAGCTTGCTCTAACCACCTAAATACTCTACATTGGTAATTTGCTACCTTGGATCATATACATGACAAGCCATGGTCACCCAATCTGATGTTCGTCGTCGGGTGTGGTCGAATTGTATCCATGCATGTCGCAGGTCACCAGAGCCAGTCCGTCGCATTCGATTCACCAAATCCAACCATGAAGCGGGTCCAATGGTGGACATCTTGAAAACATAGCACTTCTCACATGAGGACCCTTGACCTGGGAGCCTGCTTCCATGGAAGAAGTCGTAAGTGCACTCTCGCTTCAGCTTTTAGAAGTGCATCCAAGCCAAAACTCTCCTTTGAAGGCCCTTGCCAGGCTGTAGTGACTGACCTCTGAAACCTAAAAAATAAATTGTTCAAATATTACAATGCATCTTATCTAGATTTTAATAACTATTTAACACAAACCAAATTTCTCAACCAAATTAGCCTACCAGCTGTCTTCCACCGATGGTCCCATCTCCTCTACAATGTTGATGAACTCTTGTTCCCCAATGAAATGTGAGGAACCACCTTCTTGCACTAGTGCTGACATAACAATTTCTTTTGCCACACACATTTGAACCTTCCTTGCCCCAGCATTACAATCCACCACTAGCACCCTGGACACCATTTTCCTAGTCCTATCAGTTAGTGCCTTTGATGTGCCTGCACGTTCATTATGTTGATGGGTATTGATGTGTATCATTAATCTGTTCACCGTCTCGTTGAAGGAGGGCATCACATAATAGATGTAGCAATTGCATGTAGCAATGCACATCGCTGGAACTAAGCAGTACTGGCAAAGGAGCTTCCTAGACGCATTACTGCACTCCTCTCCAGTGAGATTGGTGCCTTTAGCATGCTTCCAGTAAAATGTGATGTATTTGACACCCTGTGATTCTTTAAGCGCGGGCAAAGTTATTAACACACTTCAAACTACCTAGATAATGGCTTCACCGACATACTCCAGGGAAGGCAATATTAGAGGTTTGCGACTTTGACCACCAGTGGGGATCATACTTATACTCCATGTAGTCCATTCCTGGGCGTGTTCCCATGGTCAGTGGGAACTCAAATGCAATATCACCATTGTATTTTCCACGACCTTAATAACGTCTTTGACATTTAGCAAAATCTTTGTTAATGTGTTTTCCTTCTTCATGCTGAAAAGGTCTTCTAAAATGCTCTTACCTGGTCCTCTTGCAACACTGGATGAGCCTAATGCATCGGTATCCTTGTTATCTTGAAAGGGATTACATAAATCTATCACATTCTTCAGAGTTGGAAGACCTCTAGGTGGGCTGTCTAAGATGGCTATTGTGGCTGATAGAGAGTCCTCAAGTATGTAGAACTCCTCCCCCTCATGATTAGAGGTTGCCTCGAGAGGGATGTATAACTCTTGGGTCCCAATACTTACTATGGCTTGCAATCCACAAAATGAGTGGGGAGCTACTTGCTCATGTAAAAACTTTGCACTCACCCACAACCCATCCATTGTTGAAACTCAATTCTTTCTTAGATGTCACGGGAACCTTTAATCTTCTTGAAGAAATAATTAAATACTCACAAAATACATCAAAAAATTAAAACAAACACTTGAATTAAATTAAAATTAATTAACATAGCATAACACAAAAGCAAAGGAAAGAAAATAACATCACCATCAAGACAAGATTAGGTGCAATCTCCCTCCCCCCCAATGCCATGTAGCTCCACTTCCACAACATGAGTATGTAGAGATTTTTTATTTCATAAAAATAGCCCAAGGAGCTAAGAATAGGTGAGCATACAAATTGGGCTTCCTTTTCCCACTTTTGGCTTATTTCTTTACACATTTTTAACCATATGAAGTCTCCTAAGGTTTATACATATAAAAACCTTTGCCCAAATAAAATTGCTAGTAGGCCTTGTTACATAAAACGAATATGTGCATATTTACACCTCTACATTAATCTTATGCCCATTTGCATATTCCATTAAACTGAATCCTGTACAAATTAAAATAAACATATTTTTGTAAGATTGTTAATTCATAAAAAATATGAATAAATATATACCTATAACAGTTCTCCCGTTTGAGGAAGCAATTGTCCTCAATTGCGTAAGAAAAAATACCAAGAGAATAAGATTGTTGATATTATAACCTGCAAGGTAAACTCAAAGGTCCGAACATGGCTCAGAGGCACAAAGGCATGGCTCAGAGGTTCTCATGGACATGGAATATCAATCAAGAAAACTCGTGCGACACCAAAATTGGTGATCGTCACACTGATTATCAAATCAAGATAACATGTACAAAAAGTTTAATACAAAAAATGATCATCATCTTAACACAACCTCTCAATCAACCAGCTATACGACACCTCAATCGGTACCCTCGTATAGTGCGACACCTCAATTGGTATAGTCGCACTTCTCATTGCTCTACTCAGACGGTATCCACGTCGTCCAGAGATATAAACAACCATAAATAATTAAATAACAACCATACACATGTTTGCCAAGCGTAAGTACCTAGGAAATCACCCCTCCATACGAACCAACTGAAACAACAGTGAAGGTAGCCACACACATGTTTGCCAGGCGTAAGTACCCAGGGAATCACCCCTCCATATACGAACCAACTGAAACAAACAGTAAGGGCACAAAAGCATGCTATATACGGGCGTCCCCGATACACGGTAGCATAAACGCATGAGAGGATGGCTTTATCATTGGTGTGGAAGACTAGATCTACACTAAATGCATATGTAGTGAACCAATCAAATGAATGTATGTAAGAAGAGTCTATGTGTCCCATACCACATAGGCACGTTGTACATACACACATAGGATGGTAGAAAGATAGAAGACATAAATGCGTCTGTAGTAAGTATATGAAACCAATCTGATGTCCCATGCCACCAGATTAATTTCATACATTACTTCCTTCAGAATAAAAGTTTGAGGCGGAGTGGCCAGTTGTCTCCCTCTGAAACTTAAATTCCGATGTAATTTTTATCTATCTAAAAATTTCTCTTATTTTATTGAACTTGAACTAATCTTAATGTAAGGTTTATTAATTAAATTATTAGATTGAAAAGAGATTATAGAAAAACTTATGAAAAAGTTGTATAAAAGAAGGTGAATATGTATACAGGTGTCATTGAAATTATCTATCAAAAGAATTTTGACACTCAAGGATACATGAGATTATAAACCAAAGTAGATGAAATTAATTAAGGAAACAAGTCTGGATGATGAAAGGTTAATTTACTTTTGAAGTTGACATAAACTTAAATAATAAACATGAAACTCAAGTGTAGAGAGTCGTACCTTTATATATATATATTCAACTGAAATGATACTTTACATTGAGAAAAATGTGAAAGAATGCGAACGGATTATAATTCCATACATAACTACGGATTATGACTTTATAAGAAATAAAATCTTGAAGTTTTATCAATGAATATTTAAGCATCATCACTATTGTAAGAATATGGATGAGAAACTTACTTGGAAGGTGTTTGAGTCACCGTCTGAAAGATAAAACTACGGATTATGACTTTATAAGAAATAATATCTTAAAGTTTTATCAATGAATATTTAAGCATCATCACTATTGTAAGAATATGGATGAGAAACTTACTTGGAAGGTGTCTGAGTCACCGTCTGAAAGATAAAACTTATTTAGAAATATTTGAAGAATTATTTACTAAGCTATGAAGGATAGGAACTTACTTACAAGTGTCAAACAACCTTGCTACAAAATACATCATGAAAAGGTCACAAATATTGCAAGTATATGTGATATTTTAACTATGGAAAAATAGGGGAACATACTTGGGAGTGCTGGAACATACTTGGGAGTGCTGGAATCATCATGAAAAAGAAATATTATTGCTCATGCCAAATGGTACCAAACAATTTAAAAGAAGTTCTAGGATTCATATATCTTTAATTAGTTATTATCAATTTTAAACACATAATGCAATTAATGAGTGGGTTGAATACGTACTCATATGATGTTGGGGAAGCACATCTACATGGTAAAGTGTTAGATAAACAAGTGTAAATATGTCTGATGCAGCTAATATTCACGGATAAGAAATTTTACCTCAAGGTATGATGAGTCGAGGATAAACAATAAAAGTGGTGTTCAAATATCACAACAATAATTTAAATATGATAATTCTTGAAGTTTTCTCACATTATTGTAGATATCCTAAAAATATTGGAAAATATAAGAAGATAAGCATTTCTCTAGCAGCATCACTGATAATTGTAGGCTCATAAAAGGTGCCACCCAAACTGTGTTGCTTTCCATGAATGCATCCCCAATACGAGGAGCATCTCCCATCACAATATTCAACACACCTTGCTTGAAGTGCAAGATCAGCAGCAGCTGCTAGCGCTGTGAGAGGTGTGAGCTCAGATGGCTTCACAACAGTAGTGCACCCAGCAGCAAGTGCTGCAGCAACTTTGCGTGTTAACTTGCTTCGCTTGGATCCAATCAGCTCACGCCAGCTTAAAAATGCTTAAGATGCTGAATCAATGGCAGCTTTGATTTTAACCCCACCCAATTTCCTCATCAGATTGTTGAGCTCCCCATCTGTCTGTGCAGATGGCACTACTTCTAAAGCATGCCATTGTTAATCAAAATAACTGGAAGAGAGATTAACAGCACAATTAGTAGGATCTGGCCGGCTCTTCTTTGTTTTGATTTCTCAGCGGCTCTACCAGATCGTTTTTAGTTTAAATATAGGAGTTTTTATGCAGCTCTTCTCTGGATTGGCAGCATCAGTTGGAAGTTGGTGGAGGAGGAAATTAGAGATATATATATATATATATATATTCAAGCTTGCCCACAAGCTTGGGTAGAAGAAATTTGTGCCTAGCGCTGAATTGAAGAAGAGAAAATAAAATTCCAAAAGTAATTTTTGAAAAACAAATCTTTTAAACAATTCTCATCTATCCATGATGGATTTCATGTAGTTGCAGTAGTTTAACAATCTGGCTATGGCTCTCCATGCTCCTCTCCTTGCTCTTTCAATCCATATACGGACAGATTATGAAGAGAATTAGTGTTCAGGAAGGTGGTTTTGTGGTTTTGGGAAACCCACTAATGGTTTTCCACCTAGTTTTACCCTTTGGGAAATAGATTGATGGAGATTGGTTATCCAATGGTTAAAATCAAGCCTTTTTTCAACCATGCATAAACATAAATCTATAAACGTGTTCTTCTTCAATTTAAATTAAAAAAAAAAACCAAAATCACCTCTGTTTTTTGTCTCTTTCACCTCTTTGTCCACAAGCTTTTGATCGCCTTCAAGAAGATTAAATCAAACCAAAGCTCTGATACCATTGTCACGGAACCCTTTAATCTTCTTGAAGAAATAATTAAATACTCACAAAATACATCAAAAAACTTAAAACAAACACTTGAATTAAATTGAAATTAATTAACATAGCATAACACAAAAGCAAAGGAAAGAAAATAATATCACCATATCATGACAAGATTGGGTGCAATCCCCCCCCATGCCGTGTAGCTCCACTTCCACGACATGAGTATTTAGAGAATTTTTATTTTATAAAAATAGCCCAAGGAGCTAAGAATAGGTGAGCATACAAATTGGGCTTCCTTTTCCCACTTTTGGAGTATTTCTTTATACATTTTTAACCATATGAAGTCTCTTAAGGTTTATACATATAAAAACCTTTGCCCAAATAAAATTGCTAGTGGGCCTTGTTACATAAAATGACTATGTGCACATTTACACCTATACATTAATCTTATGCCCACTTGCATATTCCATTAAACCTGTTATAAGTATATATTTATTCATATTTTTGATGAATTAATAATCTTACAAAAATATGAATAAATATATACCTGTAACATTAGAAGATGGGAATGTGATTGTGCAACTCATTGTAAAGAGGAGCAAAAATGAAGTACACAAGAACAAAAAAGAATGGTACAATAGGTAGGGAGTACACAAGTATTGAATGGTGATTAACACCCTTAAAAAAGTTAGCCATTTTTAATAAGACCTTATAATTTAATTATATTTTTTATTATTTAAAAATTTAATTAAATTCAAAAAAAAATCTACAAAATAAATATATATTTTTTTCCCGAAATTAGCATTCAGTCATCTCTCTCCCTCATCTCTCTCCTATTTCTCTCCGTACTCTCCTTCATCATGGTTTACAACATGAACATCAAAAAACATAACCATCTAAAAAACTCGACAAATACATTAAAGAAGTTGGCACTATGAAGTAGTGTCAACATTATTACTACATCAAAGAAGTTGGCATTATGAAGTAGTGCCAACATTATTTCTACATCAAAGAAGTTGCATTATGAAATAATGCCAACATTATTACAAACCTCAATACTTAATAGGAAACACACTCATAAGTTTCTACGAAATGCAACCATTGATTGGGCCATATTCCTAATTAATTACTTGTTCTCATCGTTAATGACTCTATATGTCCTCTAATAAGCAATTGCACTTGATACTCTGAGCTCAAACATATCTTTTGTTGCCAGGTCATTCTCATTTCCTTTGATTATTTGCTTTAATTCTAATAATAAACTCCTCGAAATCTCTCTCACAAGTCAGGATTGATTGAGTCATTCTTCTTGTACATCTCATCAAGTGCCATATATCCTTGCAAGATGATTTACTCATGGTAAGCCCCTCTAACGATGGTGTGGTCATGACGTGTAAGAAAACACAGAAGTGGGCACTTGGGAGGAGCCGAGGAGGCGCTTGAGGAAGGCGTGGGACGAGGAGGCGTTTGGGGAGGGGCCGCTTGAAGAGGGAGGGTTTGATAGAGGTTTAGGGTGGGGGGCACTAAAGGAGGGCACGAGAGGAGATGGAGTGGGTGCTTGAGGAGGGCGGAGGGGGCCGAGAGGAGGGCACGAGAGGCGCTTGAGGAGGGCAAAGAGAAGGTGGAGGGGGCTCTTCAGGAGGGCAGTGAGGAGGTGGAGGGGGCTCTTCAGGAGGGCATGAGAGGAGGTGGAGGGGGCGTAAGAGGAGGGTGCAAGAGGAGGTGGAGGGGGCGCGAGAGGCTCGAAATAGCCATACGTGGCGTGGACACACCACGCATGGCTACCACATATGACTGCCATGTGTAATGCCTGCGCTCGGGCATTACATGTGGCTGAGCCATGTGGACTAAACATTGCGAAGGACTTTGTTCTTGTGCATCCCGCGATATCTCTATGTCATGTCGTCAGAAGATGGCCAAGAAGAGGTGAGTGCAAGATTCTTTGGTTTTAGTGAAAGTCAAACTCAATGATTTCCCTCCCTCTAACGTACTTACTAGTGTGTGCAAGGTCGTCTCTTCTTTGGTCATCGCTATCTTCATGCACCCCAGTGAGAGTACGTCCACTCGTCCAAAGTATGACAGGAAGGGAGGAGAGGTAGCTGTAGATTGCAGAGGTTTTGAGGTTGGCAATGATATCTTCTTGGAGCTAAAAGTATAGGAGGAAACCTCAGACGGGGATCCCATTTGATATATTGTTGAGCGTAGCAAGCCTTTCTCAAGGTAATCATGTGGACAATTCAAGTAGTGAAATCCTTATATAATCAATGTCTTAGACATTGTCGTCCATTTGTACATATGGTAATTGTGGGCTTCTACTATGGCAAGTGGTTCGGGATGTTCACTGATCGTGGGGATGCAGTCCTAGATTGCTTTGCTGGTATTAGGTCCATGGGTAGAGCATACAGGACATTGCAAACAACGACATTGCATCAGTGTGGAGAGCGACGAGGTGTGCCTTAGTTCATGTCTGCGACCACTTGCCATTGTGCACGATGATTTGGGTAACCACTTTTCCAGGGGTGAGGTCAGTGAGATTGTTTAACGAGAATAGTAGATGGATGTGGGGGCACCATATCCTCTAGTCCTCCCAGTACCCATGATCCCAACACATTCTAGTGCTTCTTCATGGCCACCTGGTTTTCCAATGGAGCCACCCCAATATTGACATGTCTTGCCACATACATCCCCCCCACAGCTTCATTTGTAGTTTAGATGGTGCAGGCTTCGGCGGGACCTTAACTACAAAGGCTTTGGCAAAGTCCTTTGCCATTCTTACTGCTTCGACCCCATTGAGACAGGTTTGGCATTCTTCACTAAGGTGTCCAATGGCTCGTTCATTTCTCGAATGAATCTGGCCAGTTGCTCTTCATCCAATTACGCGGAATATTTAAGGAGAAGGGCAAAAGCCTGATGGTACTCTTCAATTGTCCGGCTATCCTGCTTCAATTCCAAGAACTCATTCATTTTAGTTTCAAGGAAGCCCGGAGGACAAAACCTCTTTCTGAGGTAAGCTTTAAGATCGGTCTAGGTCTGGGTATTCCGGTCGAGACGGTTAGTCTCGCAGTGGTTCCTCCAAGCGACCCTGGCCGTTTCCACAATCTTTAACCTGGCGAGAGCCATCTTGCGTCTCTCATTGTAGCCAGTTACGTCAAAGTATTCTTCCATTGCCTTAATCCACTTTTCCACTACTTCACCTAACCTGGTCCCTTCACCCTTGAAGGGACCAGGTTGGGATCTGTGCAGGGCTTTTCAAACATCCGGAATAAACTCTTCGTCTCATCGGTTAGAGGATCTGGTTGCCTTGCACGGGCCGCGCGCCTTATGACTCTGACAAAACGAGATTCTCGTCAACTTAACTTTGACAACAGATTTATGATTATTAATTTTTATGATTTATTCTTTAAACAGATAATTATTTCATCATACTTCATGAAACAAGACTTACTCTGATAATTTTATTAACCATTCACAATCATGAAAACAATTTGGAAAATTTTTTTTATAACACCGTTTATTATCAAAAGTTTTCGATATATACATAGAGCATCACGGCTCCCAAAATCATTGCCTCAATCGTATACGCTTAAAGAAGCAAAATTGCGAAGGAGACATGCCATGGTACACATGACTCATTACAAAAAGAGGTGCAGTAATTCTACTTCTAGGGATAAAGCGGCTAAGAAGCCTAAAAATTTGGCATGAAATTCTGAAGTTCTTGGGTGAATGATCAAAGAGTTGCACATGCTGAACAAGCCCTAGCCTTATCAGAATCATGGCTAAGGAAATATTTTGCCTGAGCCTCTGACGCTGACTGGTACTAACATTAATATATCGTCCTCCACAAAACCACGTATACCGACGTCACTCAAGAGGATCAGGAAAGTAAAGACTCTCAAAATGACGTGCGAGTCTCACTCTGCTTACTCGGGTTGTAGCAGAGTTGATGAGATGCTCAAATGCAAAGGCTATCATATCCTGACTCTGGGAGAGTTCACGAATGCCAGATAGATTCGGGGTATCCATCTATAAATTTCCAATTCAATTTATGAGTTTTCAATTTTTGAAGTTCATTCAACATAATATTAACAAGTGAAAACATTATTTCCTAGATTTACTTTAAAAATTTAAACAATTTTTGTTACTGTTACTTAAATTTACAATAGGGCTCTGATACCAACTGTGGTTAGCCACCGCCCAACCACTGGAACTGGTAGAACCAGACAAGTACTCACCCACCCACCATAATTGAATGCCTTTCTTAACTTTTGCTTTAGAATACAGCCTTACGCACACACTCCTCTTTAAACTTTAACTTTTAAAACAATCCATTAACAAACAATTATTGATTACAGATGTCATAACTCAAAATTTCCATTCAATCCTTGTTTCTCACAAAACAGTATCACTCTGGACTCTCCATTGAGACCAGTAGGGGTCAGCAACGAGATCCAGTAATAGATTACAATAATTTTCTCGTCATCAGACATATATATATCTTCCACGACATACACATGGGTGTCCTAAGCACCGCGAGCCCGTGCATCACCTGGTTAGAACTCTCCAGGATCCTCGTTAGGTGTCCTGGCACTTCACTCAGGGACCGCTTCGTCGGCCCTCGCCATCGTACTGGAAGCACACCATCTTTCACCATACCCAGGCTGGTCAAGACCTAGGCAAGTTTTTGCTGCGTGAGCCGTTCTTTGAACACTTGCAAACTGAACTTTCCTTAGAAAAACACATATACCAAATGCTCCCTCTAGCATTCTGGCGTAAGACAGTCCTTTATAAGAAAAGAGGGTTTCTATGCAAGTTTTCAGTTTTGATTTTCTTTTGAATACAATGAGTATATCTTAATTCCGTATCCCAAGACTTCTAGATCACAGGTCATGATTTCCAAGCAGAATTCCTCAAATTCTGTAATCTTGATCCTCAGATCAAAATCAAAGGTCTCAATTTAATTTCAGATTCGGTGGGTGATTTGATTGAATTATCCTGAACTGGTCACATCGTCTTTTCTTGAAACTGAGGAAGGGGATTAAGTCATGGTCACAGTCTGATTCAGGGTTCGAGTCTGGAAAGGTTCTCCATGAACTATCTTTCTCGAAAGGTAATATTTCAATTACTACTTTACTGAATTTCATTCATTGAGTATTTTGCTTAACTGAATTCAAAACTAAACACGTATTCCTATGAGGAATAAATTAAACATTTATCTAAAATTCTGACTTCGATAGATCTTCTGAATGTTCTCATTACCATCCTAGAGAATATGAAATAGTAGAATTTTTCTTCATAGAGTATTTACTTATTCATTTACCAATATTCATGGGATTTAAACAATGATTAAAGAGAACTCTCATTTTAAAAAAAAAATTTATGTATGCATCTATTTATGCATAAAATCCAACTTCTATGGAAATAACACTTTTATATAAAAGAAAATCCTTTTATGTATCTATTTATGCATAAAAATCCTTTTATGTATCTATTTATGCATAAAAATCCATTTTGATGAAAGTAACACTTTTATAATAAAAAAAATTCTTTTATGCATCTATTTATGCATAAAAATCAATATTGATGAAAGTAACACTTTTATAATTAAAAAAAATCTTTTATGCATCTATTTATGCATAAAAATCAATATTGGTGAAAATAACACTTTTATAATAAAAAAAGTTCTTTTATGCATCTATTTATGCATAAAAATCAATATTGGTGAAAGTAACACTAAAAAAAAATAAAATCTTTTATGCATCTATTTATGCATAAAAATCAATATTGATGAAAGTAACACTTTAATAATAAAAAAAATTCTTTTATGCATCTATTTATGCATAAAAATCAATATTGATGAAAGTAACACTTTTATAATAAAAAAAATTCTTTTATGCATAAAAATCAATATTGATGAAAGTAACACTTTTATAATAAAAAAAATTCTTTTATGCATCTATTTATGCATAAAAATTAATATTGGTGAAAGTAACACTTTTATAATAATAAAAATATCCAATATGCATCTTTCTATGCATAGAATTTAAATCTAATGAAAATCACTGTTTTATTAAAAAAAACCAATATGCATCTTTCTATGCATAGAATTTAAATCTAATGAAAATCACTCTTTTATAATAAAAAAAATAACGAATATGCATCTTTCTATGCATAGAATTTAATTTCAATGGAAATAACACTTTTATAATAAAAATATTTTTACTATGCAATTTTCTATGCCTAGAATGCTAATAACACTTTTAGAATACACAAAAGGTGGGGATTACTCTTTTTGAATAATAAAAGATAAAAGTTATTTCAAAAAATTTAAGAAAATTTTCCCATAACCTCCTTTGTATGGCTGAACATTTTTCAATTTTTTCTATCCTTAAGTCACTTAAAAATTATCCCCAAATGGTTTAAAGCATTCTAAACTAATCAAATTCCACTTTTAAAAGAGAAATAATATGAAAAGTTTAATTCCAACAATTAAATTACTTATCTAGGATAAAGAAAGGCTGAATTTAAGAATGAGAGAGGGGGAAAGCCTTTCCAACAAGGCATAGCATCATTTTACATTTCAAGAAAACAAAAATTAGAAAACCATAAAAAAAGAATAAAGAAAAAGTAGGATTTCTAGCTTACATGAATTTCTGAGAGCTTTCCTTTGGCTTGATGGTTTGAGGGATGTACTCTTGTTTGCAACAAGAGTGGCCGCCAATTCTTTAGAAGAGGGAATGGTCAAAAACTAATGAATTATTAAGAAATTCACAGTTTTTGGCTCTAGGGAGGAGTAGAGTAACAGTGCATAAAACACTATTAAGTTTCTACAAAGGGGGAGGCTTCTATTTATAGGAAAAAGTGAGATTCTAACCAAGCAAACTTATTCTAGAATTTTCCAGATCAGTTTGGTCAATTTTTGACCATTTTTGGATAAGTTTAGCTTACTTTTTGGACACTAGACTTGAATTAAGAGAGAGGAGAGATGAAATATCTCAATATTTGAGAATTTAAAACTCCACCACACATGTGAAATAGGCGCCTCCTTCATGAGGGGGAATCCCCACTCTTGAGGTGTCAAAAATTCATTTTTTTAGTATTTCCTTTGGTCCTTAGTCCACTCTTCATCTTATGTGAGTATTTACTAATTTTTGGGGGGATTTTCTTTATTTCTTCAATTTATCTCCTCTATAAATTTGGATGAATTTGATTGGTCCCTCAAAACCTTAATTTAATTTTTTTGGAAAATCTAGACCCCTAGGATAAGGCCTTTTGAACAGATTATAATTGATTTCTAATGCACCTTCTGAAAATCTTTTTGAACTTCTGGTTTGGGAGAATTTATTTTAATAAGAAGAGATATTTTTTCATCCAAAAATATCTAAAAACTGAATAATCTCTCTCTAGAATATTTTCTCTCTCTAGGCAAAAACAGGTAGAAATAAGATCTTTTATATTTCTGAAGAGGGATTTGATTACAGGGGAAGATACTGGACATCTTGAGGGGCTGGGGAGGAATCTTACAGGTTTGGAACATATGCACCAAGTTTTGCCATGCATTTGTTGGAGTGTTGGCATCCTGTATGTGTCCTATCATTATGTCTGTGACACTGATTGAAATCCAATACATGACTTTTCTACGGTACCCTGATTCCAATCCTTGAATACCTTTATAACCACTGAGTGACATTCTCTTTAGACAACTTTGGAGGCTCCTCATTGTCTCCTTCGACATAGTCCCAAAATCCTTTACCCATCAAGAATTTGGTCATTCTGAACTTCTAGACATGAAAGTTGTTCTTTTCTAGCTTCTCACTGATAATCTGATTGAGTCCATCACACATATTAGCTTGTAACAATGAGAAACCTACAAACAGACAATTTTTGTATGCAACCTGTAACACAACAGTATCTTCTGTGTGACTGCTACAACGATACTTCAGCACAACCTGTATGTCACCAAATCTCACCAGAGTAAAGTTCTATACCAGAGCATACACCCAATATCAATAATACATGTGTAAACACTGTCTACACTCCCAAAATTCACTGCTGCATTACAATAAGCAAATTTCAACCAGAGACAGTTCTATACCAAAACTTCTTGAAAAACTACCGAAAATATCTTGCAGTGACTGAATGGAGACCGTAACGCGTCTGAAACGCGAATATGGTCGCTCGGGGGGTGCACTTCTAAAAAATCATATGTATTACGTGCGTTCAAGGGGGCATTTAAAAAACCCCTTAATTAAAAATTCCCCCCCAATAAAACTACCCCTCTTTACTTATAAACTAACGGATTTTTTTTTGAAGTTGAATTAAAATACCCCTCCTGTTATTGTAATCCTATTAATTTTTTTTCAGAATTTGAATTAAAATACCCCTCCTTTTGATCGCACGTGGTACACTAAATTTTTTTGAGGTGAATCCCCCGAGTATGGTCGCAAAACTTCATTATAAAGTACTAAACACCATAGGCACCTCCGGGCTTACAAAGGAAGCTCCTCAATCAGAGATGTGTAGCTCCCAGAGCTACTGAGGTGGTGTTGTACCTAAACAAGAAGGGGAAGAGATGATGATGCTCTTATCCGCGTACCACTTCCTTCCTTGCTTGTTCTTGCCTCTTGCTTGCCTCCTTAGCTTTCACATAAACCGGAGCTCTGATACCATAAAGAGAATGCGGGGGAGAGGGAGAGCTTGAGTTCCTTGCAAGCAAACACACACACACGTGTACACACACACACACAAGAGAGTTTAAGACAAGAGAGAGATGGATGGCTGAATTTTCTTCTATCTTCTTCTCTTCTCTACAATTATATATCTAAAAGATAAGAGTACATACATAAAGGGAAAGTGCTCACCTACAATAACATACAATAGTCAGTCCATAGTGTGAATCCGACTATATAAGTTGGTGCTATAACTATGCCATAACTCAAGCATAACTCTAGTACTCCAAAGTGGCTGTCAGCCTATCATCCACCACTGGCGGCATATCAACCATAATCTCACCAACCATGCTGGTGGCATAAGTGCGGAAGCTATTACCCAGGTGGGTCATCAATGTCCACCACAACACTAGTTGAGCTCGATATCTCAACACATCCCATGGTTAATTTATCACAAACAACAAATCACTTTGGTAATTTATGTAGAGAACCCATCAGTTACACCATGATTTGCATTGAAAAAAAGACTTTAAACAACAACAAATGACATGTAGAAGAATAGCATGGATGGTAGAAAGATATTATGCCAATATTTCGAGCTCCTTAAAGATTTTATGGATTCAAAAATATGCAAATGCTTCAAGATTACACAATGCAACATCAAAGCCCTTTCTCTCAATATCTTCCCTTTGTTCAACCATGCTTAACAAAAGGACTTAACGAAGATAAAGTGCCTTGCATGTATTCCCACATTCAACCATATTCAACCACATAACAAAGAATAACCTAAAGTAAGTGCATGCGCACAACGTGTAAAAGGTAAAACTCTAATATGATCAAGAACATGAGTCAAATTTGAAGTTGTAGAGCGGATGAACATTTTATTTGACTAAAGAAACCTTCAAAGGTCACTCATAATTTACATTGCAAGAAAGGCGGATCAAAATTCAACCTTCAAAGTGAAATTCTAGGCTATCCTTCAAATTTGAGGTCAGATCAAGAATGAACAAACAAGCCCCTAACTAATCGGCCCACGTGTGGATACGAGGTGCCGTTTTTGTAACCACTTTATGTCTAGGAAGACGCAAGTGTGTCATAGCATGGTTGATGAGCAAGGGCAATTCAAGCTTTTGGACTATGATTTCATCCACCACATCAACACCGCAGAGCAAACTAGTCACCACACTAGTGGCCGACCGTATACATTTCTTGAGTGAGCTAGTGGGACGTGAGCTAGTAGGCTTGGGCCTCTTCTCAATGAGTTGTCGTTGGGCGTTGAAGAGGTAAGGGGCGGCCTGGGAGCCGTCCAAAGGCATCCAAGAGTGGGAAATGGCCCATAGGAAAGGATGACAGATGCTAGGCACGGACAGGATCAGATTCGCGCGCTCGCCCATGTCTGAAACCACGGCGTCCACTACCTTCTGTTTTCGTGAAGCCTGGGTCACCATCCTGTGTCCATTGGGCGGCGTCTGGTCGACCAACTCGAAGTCACAATCATGTCTGCATACCGGAGGGCGCACAGATTTCATAAGCATGGCGGAGCACGTGCCGCCCTCGCAAGTCATGGACATTTCCAAAGAATTATGGTACCACCCAAAGGAGCTTGTGTGTAGCTTGGGCGCGGCGTCCCCGAGCTCGCAAGTGAGCTGCAGCCCTAGCTCTATCGTCTCACAGCCCGTGTGGAAAGAGACCACGATCGTGGGCAGCATGTAGGCTTGCTGCAGTTCAGGCACGGCCATGCACTGCTCCCCTAACTGGTCGAAGAAACCACACGTGCCGATCAGGCTGGGCGGCCTCAGAACCACTCGGATTTTGGAAAATTTAAGGCGGGCCGAGGGCTGCGATTCCAGCATCGAGGCGGTGCTGGTGGCGATGACCCCATGATACTCGTAGAAACGCTTCACCAAGCTTTCCATGCACGGCGGCGGTTCTACGTCGGCGCCCTCGAGAACCTCGTTTGCTGCAGCCATGGCGACGTGGAACTCAATCGGAACGTAGCTTTCGTATTCGCAGATCTCGCGATTGTCAAAGTTGTGAAGCTTTTCCCAAGCACCATTCCACGCTTGGACGCCCATGGACAGCAGCACCACCTCCTCCGCGTCTACCACCGCCCTGGAGTAGGGTATGCCCACTCCTACCACCCTGCACATGCTCTCCTGATCCGGAAATATGAACTCCACCTTCCTC
The DNA here is from genome assembly GCF_041138505.1 of Cibotium barometz. Taxonomy (NCBI): domain Eukaryota; kingdom Viridiplantae; phylum Streptophyta; class Polypodiopsida; order Cyatheales; family Cibotiaceae; genus Cibotium; species Cibotium barometz. The sequence continues at coordinate 39,655,445 of NC_141102.1, read as the reverse complement.
GTGGACGCATCGACCTCCCGGCCGCCCACCATCATAACCGCCTTTCCTTCACCCACACCTGACATTCCTCGTTTATTGAAGATTTGATCTCCTCCTTACCTCGCCAGGGGAGGAGCTGAAGAAAAGCTTAGTGCTTTTGAAGGCGTCGTCGACCCTTACCGTCGGCCAACGATAAGGGTCGAAAGCCTATTTCTATTATTCTTATTAGGCTTTATGAAAGCATAGTAAAAATAGGGTGAGTGAAAATTTAAATTCATTAATTAGTTAGGGTGAGTGAAATTAAATAGGGTGAGTGAAAATTTAAATTCATTAATTAGTTAGGGATGCAACGCTTGAATTTAAACCTTTACTTGTGATGGTTTGTTGAGTAACCTTTCATATTAAAGTTTTTTTTAACGCTATATACACATGTGCCCCTCACAAATCTCGAGACTTCTTAATTAAAAAAGCTTTTACTATAACATTAAACAATCTTTGCCAGGCAACATAAGATGATTTTGGAAAGAAAGGAAGCATGCTTTAATAAGTGGCATTATTTTTTCAATCTAAAAACATTTTTCCCAATTCTTGTTAAAAAAAACAATTCCCAAAATCCATAAATAGTGCATTTAGCAAATCCTTGAGATGGTATTGTCATTCTCTTAGTGGGTGGAATGTTGAGAGATTGAGAGAGGGAAGATTCAATTGGGGCACCGCATTGTGGGTGTGAATACAAGTGAAAGAGAGACATCACCAACCTGGAGTGAACCAGTGAAGAAGGAGCTCCAAATTCGGCTCAATGTTGAGCTTATTGAAGTCCTGAATTAAGTGATCCTCTAGCATATTATGGTCTACAGGGAGGGAGGTGTCTCTTGGCGACGTCAGAATAAGTTCAGGAAGATCTTCTTTTAGCTCTAGATATACTATAACAAAAGCAAGCAATAGCGGCGCTGGAACCAAAGCTCGGTGGAATCAAAGTGACAAGGAGTGTAAAACCCGATGACACGCTTGTTATAGGTATGGCCAATGGCATTGGGAGGTGAATTTACGGCATAGATCTCAATGGCTCGAAGATGTCAGCCATTGGGTTCAGTCCTTGTGTAATCCCTAGCAATCCCTCTATTGTGGCCATGTTAGAGTGCCTAAATGCTCCTTAATGAGAGGAATCACAGTTTGTTTGTTTGTTTGTTTATTTTTTTACTTTTTATACTTTCGCACAGTCCATTATACAGCCTCAAGAGGCTTGGCGTACTCTTCGTTGGATCAAACGGGTGTCCGTTTGCCCTAATTAGCTTAGGCGCTATACGCACGTGAACCACCTGAGATATTTTTTCGAAAAAAGCGTATGCTAGGAACTTCCCAAATGGAAGAGGAGGTCCTAAAACCTATTCTCCATCACTGTCTCAAGACGAAAACATTTTCTGATAATTTTTTCTTGTTCTGCAGCACGTTTTTTTAGGGTGTTCCAAAAGGAATTTTAAAAAACTCTCTATGAGGGAGTTGTAGTATTTTTGGAGTACTACAACTTTGTTTTCCTAAGTCGTTCGTGATTTTGTTATCTAGACCCGCAAAAAGTAGCCCGGTTATGACTCGTCGTCATTTTCATGCTATTTTTTTAATGATTTTTCGTGGTTTTTGGGCTGTTTTTTGCCTTGATTTTTGGGCTGAATTTTGAGGCTACTAGTCGGAGGCCAAAATAGTAGATTTTGACTTCGCACGACCTAGTCCAAAGTCAAAGAGCTCGATGTTAGCTTTCCGATGAGCCTTAGACCGCCTTCATCGGATGTACAGTTTAGGAGATACAGGCCTCCAAACAGGGGTGTTTTCCAGAGTCTGGTAAAACTCTGGTGAAACGATTTTCCCCTTCACGTGAAACTCTCGTGTTTCACTCCGCATGAACTAGTGTTTTTTATGCCGTAAAATGGTTTTTACGCGTAAACCAAACTTCACGTGGAAATTAAATTTCGATTTATTATTATTATTATTTAACCGCGTGAACTCGTGTTTCACGTTGTGAAACGGTTTTCATGCGTGAAGTTGGACTTCACGTGGAAATTAATTTTGATTTTTTTATTTTTTGGCCGCGTGAACTAGTGTTTCATGCTGTGAAACGGTTTTCACGTGTGAACTGGACTTCACGCAGAAATTAAATTTTGATTTTTTTAAATTTTTAAAAATTTTTGTCGCTTCAACTGGTGTTTCACGCGTGAACCAGACCACGTGGAAATTAAATTTCGATTTTTTTAAAATTTTTTTTTGGAGTCTAGTAAGAAATACGAATTTCCCTTTTGGGAGGGAATATTTTTTTAATTTAAAATGAAAGGGATATGGGCATTTTCCCAAAAAAGGTAAGTGGAATAAAAAAAGTCAACCTTTTAATGACAACCCTTACACCCTTCATAAATGATCCCCAAAATGGACAAATTGATAACTCATGAGCATCTTCTCATTGAATGCTCATTAGCCTTAATGAGTTATGTAAAAAAGTGATTAAGAATTAACCTAAGATTAATCCTTACACTAATCTTTACCTCTTTTACACTAATCAAGGACTGTAATTAACCATTAATCTCTCATTAATTCACACAATTGAGCACATCATTGGATAGAGCATTGGATAGAGCAAGGAAAAACTAATCTGTGTGCATCAATAATTGTGTAAATTAATCTAATTAAGAGATTAATTAGACTCTTAATTATAGTCTCCTCTTTAAGGCAAATTAAGCAAAGAGAGTCAAATTTCTTCAATTGATCAAAAATTTGATGTGATTAGGTGTTTTGATGCATCTAGATGCTCTCAAAACACTCCAAAACCTCAATTTCAACTACTCATATGATCAATTTAGACCCCAATTAACACATTTTCTAACATCTTGGCCTCTTGAATAAGATTAAACACCCTTAATGACAAAAACCCATCCATTAAGAGAAATTAGTCAAATTCAAGGGTTTTTTGATGGTTTTAAGAAAATTTTTGGAAGATTAAGCTACTCCTAATACTTGCTAACACTCTAATCCAAACAATAACAAAAAACACACAATTAAACTAGAATTAATGATCTTAGATCTATGTTTAAACTAAAGAGAGCTAACATTCACTAAAAATTACATTCTATTGCATTGTTTGATGCAATGGATGCAAACTAAGCCTAATACAAACTATGTGCAAGCCCTAAGAACATGGAAAACCACCAAAACAACAACAGAAACAACAAATTAATCTAAAAATGAAGCAAAAAGCATTCTTTTCAAAAACAAAAAAAAGAGAGCTATTCTACACCAAATCTCACACAAATCACCATCAAATCCACATCTTTTTCATGGAAAATAATTAATCAAGATAATGGGCAATGGGTTATGCATATATTAGAGGCAAAACAATGGAAAAAGCCAAGGGACGGCTCCCTGGCAGCGGCACCAAAAATGTTATGGCTCACTCTAACCCTCCTTGAAACACATCCAAAAAGAGATTACCTAGTGAACTGACTGTCGTGAGAGGATCTTTCCAATGGCCAAACTCGTAACCCTTGAGGTCTCCAAGCTCTACAACTCCTTGTGAGAAGCAATTTCACCACGTATCTGGCGCGTTGTCACACCGTCGCGTTACACTACGGATCCTCGTCTCTCCTCTCACCTCACTTCACTCACACACACTCACCTCTCTCTAACAGACTCTCTCCCTCTCTCTCACGGATCTCCCTCTCTCTAACAGACTCTCTCCCTCTGTCTCATGGATCCCCCCCCCCTCTCTCTCTCTCTCTCTCTCTCTCTCTCTCTCTCTCTATTCCTTTTCCTCTCCTCTCCTTTCTATTTTCTTCTTTGTTTCTTCTCTCTCCTCTCTTCTTATCTAAAACCCCTATTTTTTTAAAAATTTTTTTATCTTTCTTTTCTTTATTTATATCTATCCCTATATTTATATCTATTGCTTTTTTGATCTATTTTTATCTTTTGCTCTATTTATATCACCTCTTCTCTTTCTTATATCTTTTAGGACTCTTTCTTCCTTGTTCAATCTCCTTGTAAGTGATTGTATTCAGCAATCTATTTCTTCTCTCTCGTGCTACTTGCTCATCCTCTTTTTTACATGGCATCTTCCCAATTCCAAAGAGGGACACGAGCGTCCTTGAATATTGGTACCAATGCAACTACTGGGACCATTTTTCATGTAGACCCCACTATGGATACTGTCCATGGAATTTGTTTGCCACTTGTTGGTTGTTGAGATATCGAGCTCAACTAGTGGACATTGATGACCCGCCTGGGTGATGGCTTCCACACTTATGTCATTGGCACGGTTGGTGTGCGATTATGGTTGATATGCCGCTAGTGGATGACAGGCTATGTGATAGCCACTTTGGAGTACTAGAGTTATGGCATAGTTATAGAGCCAACTCATATAGTCGGGTTCACATTGTAGACCGACTACTTTGTATGTTATTGTATGCTAACCCATTCTTAGGGTTAGCAAGAGATACTACCATTATCTTATATTAAGGAGTTAAGGTAGATACACCAAAAGGTCATACATACAAGATATGAAGCAATGGTGTCCAAATCTACAACTTGACTCGTAATGGTCCTATGGAATACATAAGGCGATTCCCACTTCAAGTGTGGTAGTAAGTTAGGATGAAGTCCCAAGTTAGGTACTTCATGGATATATTATGAGAGTAGTCATTGTAATAGCATTAGGCCTTTTATGAGCCGAGCTTGGACGGCCACAGTTTAAGTGAGTGTGAAGTTTGAACACTTATGGGGCCATGCATATACGTGAATATCTCTCATAATACAAGGACTCTCCCATTGTGTAATAGAGTCTTGTTCTTGCTAATCTCTCTCTCTCTCTAATGCATGCTAGTGAGTGCGTGTGAGTGATTTGAGATGAGAGAGGAGGGACGAGTACACGTAGGGCAATGTGAAGGTGTGACAACGCTTGCGCGAGAGATGCGGTGGAATTGCTTCTCAAGAAGTTGTAGAGCTTAGAGACTTCGAGGGTTATGAGATTGGCCATTGAAAAGATCCTCACGATAGTTGTGGTTCACCAGGTAATCTCTTGTTGGATGTGTTTCAAGAAGGGTTAGGATGAGCCATAACATTTTTGGCGCCGTTGTCGGGGAATCATCCCTTGGCTTTTTCCATCATTTTTCTCTAATCTATGCATTACCCATTGCCCATTGTCTTGATTAATGGTTTCCCATGAAAAAGATTTGGTTTTGATAGAGATTTGTGTGTGATTTGGTGTAGAATAGCTCTCTTTTTTGTTTTATAAAGAATGTTTTTTTGTTAATTTCTAGCTTAAATCGTTGTTTTTGTTGTTGTTGTTAATGTGGATTTAAATGTTCCTAGGGCTTACACATAGAGTGCATTAGGCTTTGTTTGCATCCATTACATAAAAAAATGCTATGGAATGTAATTTCTAGTGATTTTTAGCTCTCTTTAGGGTTAAACATAGAACTAGAATCATTAATTTTTGGTTGATTTGTATGTTTTTTTTAGACTTGTGTGCATTAGGGTGTTATCACACATTAGGAGTAGCTTAATCCTTCTAAAAATTTCTCAAAACCATCAACAAACCCTTGAAATCGACTAATCTTCCTTAATTGACAGGTTTTTGTCATTAAGGGTGATTTATCTAGTTCAAGAGGTAAAAAATTTAGAAAATGTATTTTTTGAGGTAGAAATTGATCATATAATAGGTTGAAAATAGTGTTTTTGGGTGTTTTAGGAGTACCTAGATGCATCAATACATCTAATTGCATCAATTTCTCCATCAATTGGAGGAATTTGGCTTTCTTTTGCTTAATTTTGCATAGTTTTGGGAGCAATTAGATGCATCAATACATCTAATTGCATCAATTTCTTCATCAATTGGAGGAATTCGGCTCTCTTTTGCTTAATTTTGCATAAAGGGAAGAGATTAGAATTAAGAGTTTAATTAATCTATAATTATAGATTAATTTACATTTTAGTTGATGCACATAGCTTAGCAATTCCATGCTCTATCCAATGATGTGCTCAATGTTGTGAATTAATTAGTGATTAGTGGTTAATTAGAGCCCTTAATTAGTCCAAAAGGAGGAAAGGATTAGTAAAAGGATTAATCCTTAATTAATTCTTGAGCACTTTTTTACATAACTCATTAAGGCTAATGAGCATTGAATGAAAAGATGCCGATGAGTTGTCAAATTGTCCATTTTGGGGGTCATTTATGAAGGGTGTAAGGGAGTGTCAAAAGGGTTGACTTTTTTGATTCACACTTACCTTTTTGAAAAATGCCTATATCTCTCCAATTTAAAATTCAAAAAATATTTTCCCCAAACAAGGAAATTCGAAAAATATTTCCACCACTAGACTAAAAAAAAAAACTTTCACGCCTTAAGGCCTCACGTAAAAAAAAAACACTTTCACGCCTTAAGGCCTCACGTCAAAAAAAAAACTTTCACGCCTTAAATCCTCACGTTAAAAAAAAAAATCACACCTTAAACTTTCACGCCTTAAGGCCTCACGCCAAAAAAATAAAAAAAATTCCATGAGCCACGTGTTTCACGTCGTGAACCATTTCTGAACTTTCACACTGTGAAACAGCCCCTGCGGCTTTTTAAAAAAACTTCCATGCCTTAAGGTTTCATGCGTTAAGACCTCATGCCAAAAAAAACCACATGTTTCACGTTGTGAACCATTCCTGAACTTTCACGTCGTGAAACAGTCTCAACAAAAAAAAAAATGGACATTTCACACGTTAAGGTTTCACGACGTGAACCGTACCTGCAGTTTCACATCATGAAACACTCCTCACAAAAAACGAAATCACGCCTTTAAGGTTTCACACCTTAAGGGTTCACGTCAACGTTTTCACGTGTTAAGGTTTCATGTTATGAACCGTACACCTGCAATTTCATGTTGTGAACCGTACACCTGCAATTTCATGTCATAAAACAGTCCCCGCTGCCAAAAAAAAATCACGCCTTTAAGGTTTCACATATATAAAAAATAGACATTTTCACGTGTTAAGGTTCACGTCGTGAACCATACCTGTAGTTTCACGTCGTGAATCAGCCCTTGCCAAAAAAAATCACGTCTTTAAGGTTTCACGTAAAAAAAAATCAAATTTGATAAAATTCGTGAAGTTCATTTCACATCGTAAACTGCACCCTACTGGTTCACGTCTCGTGAAAGGGGGTTCGACTTTGGAAAACATACCTATTTGGAAGCTCGTATCTCCTAAACCGTGAACCCGATGAACGCACTCTAGTGCTCACCGGAAAGCAGGCATCGAGCTCTTTGAAATTGGTCTTGAAAGTCCAAGAGAAAAATCCATCATTTTGGCCGACCATGTAGCCTCAAAATTTGACTCGAACATTGAGGCAAAAAAAACGATTCTTAAAGCACTAAAAGTCACCCAAACAGCGCGAAAATAATTATGAACCATATTCAAGCTACTTTTTGAGAGTCTAAACGATAAAATCACGAAAAACTTAGAGAGACAAAGTTGTAGTACTCCAAAAATACTACGATTATCTCATACAGAGTTTTTTCAAATTTCTTTTGGAACACCTTCAAAAACGGGCTGCAAAACAAAGAAAATCTTTCCAGAAAAAAATTTCATCTCCAGTGTGATAGAAAATAAGTTTTGAGACCTCCTCTTCTATCTGGGATGCTACTAGCATGCACTTTTTTTTGAAAAAAATATCTCAGAGGTCGTTCACGTGCATGTAACACCTAAGCTAATTAAGGTAAATGGACACTCATTGGAGGCAATGAAGGGTACGCCAGGCCTCTTGAGGCTGTAACAACAGATTGTAAGGAAACCAAAAAAGCAAAAAAAAAAGCATGTTTGCTCATTAAAGGAGCAATTGCTTGCGTCAAGACATGGCAACGATAGAGCGACTACATGGGTTGGCACCCTCACTGAACCCAATGGCTAACATCTTTGAGCCATTGAGATCCATGCCCTAACTACAACTCCCAATACCAATTTTCATGCCAACAACAAGCGTGTCATCAAGATTTACACCCCCTGTCACTTCAATCCCATCATCCGAGCTTTGGTCCTTTGCCTAACATTCCCACAAATCCTATAGGTACCAACATTCTACAACTCCTCGATGCATATACCTTGGACATACTGACTAATCTAGAAAGGGGGGTTACCCAAAGACTAAGTGAGTCCTTGCCCACATTAGCACTCACATGCTGCCTCAGTGACTCATACAAAAATACGACCATACAGATGTCCAAAATCATGGGCAAATATGATGGAACAACTGATCCTATTAAATTCACACAAATGTTTGAACAAAGATGTGAAGCATTTGGAAATCCAAACTGCCCCATCAAGGTACATGTGTTAAACCTATGCTTAGTAGGAAAGGCTAGTTGATGGTTCATCACATTGATGCCTGCTGATCAAGGACGAAGCTCTGGACCTTGAAAATAGCCTTTATCCATGATTTTTCAAGACAAGGTGATGGTGGAGTGCAGTAAGAGAACTTTATTCAATTGAGCATAAACCAAGCGAAATAATTAGAGACTTTATCCTTCGGATAAAACTCTTGGACTCACAATGTGAGGCATGGAAAAAATTAAACGATTCTCAAAATCGAAGGCATGTTTCATTATGGGCTTAAATAATAACAGCTCACACAACTTGATCATTGTATCCAATCCGAAAACATTTGATCAATGTTGTAAAGAAGTAATACATTTAGATGATAACATGATGGAAGATGATCACGATACTAAACCAAGTGAAGCAATGGCTAAAGAAAACTTGATCTCGGAATTGTCATTCCCTGAATTCTATGCAGCCTTGCTTAAAAACTTACAACCAACATCTCTAGGAGAGAATGAGCTCCTCCAAAACCAAACATCCTTAATGGCTCTCCAAGTGATGAGAAAAATGCCTTGTGTCTAATGCAATCACTACGACCATCCCAATCCCCATTGTGCGTACAAAGCACCTATTTTTATGTACTGTATATATTGCAAAACCTTTGGTCACAACACATCCCAATGTCCCAATTCATCTATAATTAACTCAAAACCTCCATCACCCATGCACCAAACAGAAACATTCCAAAGGGTAGAAACTACTCAAGAAGCAGCTAAGCAAACACTTCAGTGTTTCTATTGTCGTGGACTGCACAAGGTGGCAGATTGCACAGTTTGGAATACTTCCATGTCCACAATCACTTACACCTTGCAACCCCTCTGTGAATGATGTGACATCGATCACATATTCCAAGATTTTCCAAGGCAAGTTGCTTCACTACAACCTGTCTCACAAAATACAACCCTTAACATCTTAACTGTACAAAATGGGCAATTTTCCATTGTACCCTTCAATGTTCTTACACGCTTACAAGCCAAGGCATCAGAAACAGTAAAAAAGAATGCAAAAGAAAACACTTTGAAATGGATAGAAGAACATGCTTTAAAGCAGAAACCAAAAGAGAAAGCAAAACCTTCTACACCCAAGAAAAATAAGGGGCAACAAATTGTTGACACCAAGGTTGAATTAAAGGATAGGAAAAAGGAGCCTGTTGAGGACATAAACCCAAACAGGCCAAAAGCTACACATGATGGCAGAAGCATCCACCTCACAGGTTACCACTCAAACCACAAAACTCATGGGTAAGACGGAGAACAAAAAAACAAAAAAGAAATTTTGTTCTCATCGCATGGACAAACATAATGAAATCCTGACGATCCAAAGAAAGTCAAAAGATGAAACAAGTCCTAGTACGTCGCTAGGTGAGGATGAAACAGGTTTTGATTCGTCACTCAGTGCACCAAATAGACCAATCAAGAAACTAGAACCTGCCCAACCACCCCAAATTGAAAATCATAATCACATGACATATGTGGAACGCAAAACGCAAGCTCAAGGGATCATGCTTAGCATTGTTGAGTGTCATACAGGATCATCGGTTGTGATTGAACCTCATAATGCCAATCCTAAAAAAGAAACCAAAATACAAAACCCAGAGGAGTACCGCTTCCCCTTTCAAGAGAAAGACGTACTCTCTACAGAAGAGTCATTAGAGACAAATTGCATGAATTATGCAGTTGAAAAAGCACGTGAGGAATTTTATGAATCCCTTACGAAATTAAAGTAGTCTCTCAAATCGTCATTTGGAGGAGTGCTCTTCTCTCATGGTGAAGCTAGCATAGCATTAGCACCACTTGCACCTTTAAAGGCTAAACTTAAGTTATATCAAGACATAAAGAGCTCCATAGAACAGGACTGTGAGGATTCACAAGTTTCCAAACAGAGCTCAGTTATAATTGTCAGAGGACCGAGTGTTCCATTGTACACATTGGGGAACTATTGAAAAAGCTGAGAGCCAAAAAGAGGATAAAAGTGAATGGGACTATGAAACAGAAAACGAGATCTGAAGTTGAAACAAAAGCTGAAACATCCACGGTTCTACTTGAAGATTCTATCATGGTATGGTTGGATTTCCCTACAGGCAATGATGTTAAGCGTAAATGTGTGGTGATTAGCCCTCAAGCTAGTCACAACATCATGACAATAGACAATTGGGTGTCATTGGGACAACCTAAAATCATCCTAAAGACAATGGTCTTGTAAGAGATGCCAATGGACAAAACATTGAAGTTCTAGGCTACTTTAGCTATGCTACTTACATGAAGGACATGAACTGAGTCAAATAGACTCTTATTGAGCTATTGCTTATTATGAATCAGATATACATGAAGGACATGAACTGAGTCAAATAGACTCTTATTGAGCTATTGCTTGTTGTTGAAGTGAGGTTATGAAAGAATTACTTCAACTTGAGAGGCTAATATAGATATCTTCACTAAGGATTAGAGACCAATGTGTTGTGATGACTTAGCTTTGTTCGAAGAGGTTTACAATTTGAAGGAAGATTCCAGGCGATGGGTTGTACCATTGACCAGGCTGTCGCCCACCATGGCTCCCCCATCTAGAGATGTACCTAGAAGATTGTCGATGGGTAAGTCTGGTGCAAGTGTTCTCCATTTCATGATTATGGATATGTACTCATGGAGAAGATGCTATATTAACTTAGCCAAAAAGAATAGTAAGCCATAAGCTTAACCAAAATGTATTGGCTATTGAAGATTGTTGGGAGTTTCTTGTGATATTCTACCTTGTTTAGTTGTGTGACTTCCTTGTGTTCTTGTGATATTCTACCTTGTTTAGTTGTGTGACTTCCTTGTGTTCTTGTTTTTTTTAATCTTTTTCTTTGGTGATGGAAAGAGTGTAGTAAAGTGAGCAATAACAACACTAGAGTGATGTGGGGAATTAGTAGAGTAAATAGTTTGTGCCGTGAAGCAGCAGTAGACTGTAGGTCGACATGAAAACTTAACACGTGAAGTCTTAAAGCGTGAAATGTTAAGCCGTAAAGGCTTATTTCATGAAGTGTTAAGGTATGAAGGGCTTAAGCCATAAAAGGCTTAAAGCATGAAGGGCTTAAAGCGTGACGGGCTTAAGCTATGAAAGGCTTAACTCATGAAAGGCTTAAGGTGTAAAGGGCTTAAGCCATGAAAGGCTTAAAGCGTGAAGGGCTTAAGCTATGAAAGGATTAACTCATGAAAGGATTAAGGTGTAAAGGGCTTAAGCCATGAAAGGCTTAAGGTGTGAAGGGCTTAAGCCATGAAAGGCTTAACCCGTAAAGGGCTTAAGCCGTGAAATTAATAATAATTATGATTATTTGCTTTAAATTATTTTTTGTTACCACCTTGCGAGCAACAGGTTTTTGTGGCTACTCTCCTTTTTTAGAGAATTATGGCTGGGTGGTGAGCCAGAGGCCATCCCCTCCTGTGGTAGCGCCCATAGCAGTGTTAAAGCGACCTAACAATAGGTGACTCGTCGGGATGAAGGGTAGGCAGTAGTTACAGGGGTGAGGAGCACATGCTCTGATACCAAATGTTGGAAACATGGTAACAAGAATGCACACACACACAATGGAGAAGCTCAAGGGAGCACATAATGAGATGATAGATAGATAGATAATGAATGTGTCCTATACAAAGATAATAAGTGTACCCCAAGATGGGTGTATACTAGCACGAGGGAAGAAACTTCCTAACTTGATGGAAAAAGTGCCCCAGCTGGTCCTAGTGCGTTCATACACATCACTACCCAATATGGCTATCATAGCATGATGCTAATAGATGAGGCTTATTCATGGAAAAGACGTCACTTTTAGGGGGATAGATTGTGTTGGTGATGAATTAGAGATGAAGTAGAGGATATATGCATAAAAGATCGTTGGAGGTACCTACAAGGTCCAAGGAAATGGGGCATACTATGAGCAAGGCTTGCCCTTGCCATGGTCCCCCCATCTAAAGATATACCTTAAGGGTTTGTGTTAACAAGGTTAGTTATATGTGAATGTGTGTGTGTATACCATGAGATGCATAAAGTGAAAAAAAATGTGATGCTCGCAGTGAAATCTGTAGGTAACATGCATGGGTAATGGGCATAAGGTATGCTGGTGTCCCAACATGAAGACTTCTCCAACTCAAATGATTTCTTTGACTCTGTTTGATACTTTCTTTGGCATTTACTTAACATCGCTTTTTTGGGGGCTCAAGATTAGTACTTTATTTAAGGCATGGCAACCAACTTTGCATACGATTGTGCCCATAGCTATAATAAAGCATGGTGGCCTCTGTGCTTGAGGGGCGAGGTGGTATCAAGCACTCGAGGCAGGGTGAATTGAATGGGTGGTGTGGTCAAAGACGAGGCCACAAAAGATTCCTTACTGAAGGTCTAGGTAATGGGTCATACTATGTGCTAGGCTTGTGCCTACTACCATTATCTAGAAATGTACCTGGAGGGTTGTCAATGATGAGACTCAATGCATGTTTGTGAAAGAATAGTGCCATGTATCTAATATATGTAGAGCCTAAGCTTGTGTAAACAGTGTAGGTGGGGTGCATGGGCTCTGGGCAAAAGATGGATCTATGTAGGAGTTTCTTCCAATGAAAACTCCAACACTCTGCTTTCTTTGACACTTTTCATTCTTATTTTTTTGACTCTCTTCTCTCTTATTTTTTTATGTTACTTTTGGATAAGGGTTTTGTACTGAAAGTGGGCCCATAAAGGATTGGACATGCAAGAGGATGGGTTTACCATGGTGGGGTGTGACTTACAAACCCGCATTGATACCAAATAAGTTTCTCATCTCATAAAAAGACATGACAAAGGGCTTTTGGGAAAGCCATTGACTAGATTGATGCATGATCTCAAAGGGATCATGTGAGAAAGCCATCGACTAGATTGATGCATGATCTCAAAGGGATCATGTGAGAAAGCCATCGACTGGATGAACACATGATCTAAAAGGGCTCAGAGAAAGCCAATGACTAGATTGGATCTCGAAGGGCTTCCAAAACCCAATATATGACATGTCTTCAAAGGTCACTCTATGGTCTCATGGAAGGATTTGACCATGTCATAAAGGTCGAGCTACTAACAAAAGTTGGTACCTTCATTGAGATTGAAGGCCATCCACTCTTTACTTGTATATTGGTCCTTCGTCACCTCCTCTAGGATGAGGATAATGAATGGTATGTGGTGATGATAGTGGGATCAAGGACCTTGTCATAGTAGATGTCATTAAAGTTCTTTATTTAGAACCTCATCTTTGTAGTGGTGAGGGGTGTGGGGGGGCATCGATGTATGGGAAGTTGTGTAAGCGAGCACCAAGACCACATCCTTTTGATTGGAATGAACTTGGGATCAATGCAAATTTCTCTAAGTGTGGCCATGTATTCATGAAACATTTTGGTATAATCACCAAGGAGATAGGGCATGTGTCACACTCCTATGTGACCTACAGCTAGATAGTCCCTAGGATTAACAAAGTGCTAGCCTCCTCTGATGTGCCATGCAAGTTGTCAATCTTCCAATGGGCAAATAAGGAATCCATGTGTTGAGTCACCATAAAAATTTTGGCCATGCAAAATAGTGTCTCTAGGTGACTATGGAAGTTTCCTTGAAATGTGAGATCTCACACAGTTGGAGGTATGTGGTGAGCTATTGTTCATGGATAGAAAAGGACACCACTTGGGTCCTTCCCATCTTATTCATAGATGGCTTGGTCAAAGAAGAACAGGGTGGAGAGGGTTGGTTGCCACACAATGTTGATGCAAGCTAAGATGGTGTGAAGGTGGGGGTGAAAATAGGGTCTATAAAAAGATATTGAACTAAAGCAAATATAGGGATAGGGTACAATTGTTGTTATGATGGTAATGGTATCTAGGAGACTAGATCATGTCAAGTTTTATAGCCCATTAGAGAGAGACACATGTCTAGATTCCTTTGGTCTTGACCTTCCATCCAAGGCATCCAAGGCAAGGGTCTACATTTTATAAATTTTGGCATGTGCCTCAACTCATGGTTGGCAAAGTGTCGAGTTTTAGAACCCAAGAGAGAGAGAAGCATGTCTAGCTACCTTTGGTCTTGCCCTTCCAATAGGGTATCATCCATGGGTTATCATTCGAGGAAAGGGTATAATCCGTGGGATATCATTCAAGGCAAGGGTCCATTTCTCCAAGAGCACCTTGTTATGGTTAATGTAGATTTAAACTTTTGCAATTTCATGATAACCATAGTGCTGTAGCACATAGGTTTTATTTGTCATTTGAGTATAAACTTATTCCTCAAAATTCTCACTAATGGCTTGTCTCTCTCTAGTATGACAAGTTGCTTGAGCTCTTTCAGTATTTCTTGATGATTCACCATGAATACTTGATTCTGACTTGGATCTATTTTCATTGGTGAAGCTCTACAAGGTTTCTACCCCACAACATTAATCTCGTCGCTTCCATTATTGTGAAGGACTCTTGGTTTGCTTGTTCTGAGCTAGTGTCTGGCATTAGGGAGGTCAATTCCACTCTTGGTCTACTACCACTCCTTAAGGTTAAAGGTTGGATCGTGTGATAAAGTCTCATATTCAAAGGTTGGATCGTGTGATGAAGTCTCATACCACAACATTAATCTCGTCGCTTCCATTATTGTGAAGGACTCTTGGTTTGCTTGTTCTGAGCTAGTGTCTGGCATTAGGGAGGTCAATTCCACTCTTGGTCTACTACCACTCCTTAAAGGTTAAAGGTTGGATCGTGTGATGAAGTCTCATATTCAAAGGTTGGATCGTGTGATGAAGTCTCATATTCAAAGGTCGGATTATAATATTATTGGACAATGGTTACTTCAAAAAAATGCATAAGCACCTGATCTAGTGCCAAAATTGTAAAATGTTTTTTAATGAGAGGATTTTATGATTTTTGAGTTTTTAAGGGGCTTTTTTGGTCTTTTTATAAATTTTTTATATTTCTAAGGTTTTTACGAAAAAGAAATAAACTTACAGAAGAAAAGAAAGAACAAGTGAGATGCATACACACAATATATTTATGTTTTTTTCCCACTCTCTAGGAATCTAGTCTAGTCTTGGGGGCAGCAGCGATCCAGATTTGGGATGGGCAATCAAGATGTTAAACCGTCCAAACAAGCTATAGATATGAAATTCCCATGATCTAAAATATCTTAACAATCTGAAGATAGGATTAACGATCAAGAAATGCCCATGATCTATAATTAGAATTGCATGATCCAAAAAGGTAATGATCTAAAAAAGACAGGTGACCCAAACTTTTAAGATGAGATAGTGTGATAAGGATGAGATGAAATATTTTCACTTAATAAATGATTAAATTACCCCATTCACATGATCAAAATTTGTATATGTATAAGTGTGCTTTGCCCTCGGTCACGCAACTTGGTGCCCATTGCCTATCTCTACCCATATATATTGGCTGGCTATTTGACACATTATTGGTTCCACAACAGTACATAATGTGAACTAGGCTATGCCAAGGCATGAACCAAGGATCTTGGATAACCCAAAAATTGTTGTCGCTTCACGACGATGAGAACACAGTTCTATGCGGACTCAAAGAGGAATATGTATATCCCAACCTTAAAAATATAAAAATTTTCTTCTCTTAAACTCTCAATGGGCGCATAAGGAGCTAATAGAGTCCTAGAGAGTTCAAGAGCTTGCACAGAGCCAAGATAATATAGGTCACTATTTACAAGGATGCCCAAGGTAAAGTTTTTCATGTCACCAATGCACAGAGGGACATGGAGGGATATCATAAGTCTTTGGACACACCTCTAGTCAATAGGTGTTATCATCTTGGCCATTGATCAAACAATATATGGGGGATGAGGACTACAATAGACACATTCCAAGAGCAGTCGAGGAAGTGAGAAGGAAATAAAGGTCTATGCAACGGAGAGTTTTCCCATCCAACATGGACCTAGAACACAGGACTTCAAGGCAAGGTGAAGTGAGGACCTCTTCAAAGGAAATCACCTCAAGACCAGGAAGTGCAGTGGGGAAGAGGAGAATTTTCTTTCTACTACACAACAAGGGAAACAAGCCATAGATGTAAAGCTAAAGTCAAGCTTCCCTCTACATTTCACTCAATACGGGAGGAACATTTAGCTTCCATAGGGATGAGAACTATTGGTGGGCAAGAGCCTTTGGAAGAACCAAATTGGTAACCCCTATTATAAACTAGTGGTGCTAATTTATTTAGAATGGGAAACCATGAGAGTGGAGTGCCATGACTATAGGGCCATAAGTGTACCAATAGCTCCTGAAGCACCAGTATAAGGATACCCAATGACACATTTGGGCTTTATATCTCAACACCTATTGTGAGGAAAATAGGTAATTGACGAGGCTTACCTAAAAAGATTCCCTCCCAAAATGCATGAAAGCTCAAGAATGGCCTTAAAACAGTTTTTTGAAAGCACATCTAGAATTTCATGTATATATTTAAAAACTACATGAATTTTGATATCTTTTTCAAGATTGAGAACACATGTGACCTTCGTAGATTTATAAACTGGTATTATTTGTGACATAAAAATAAACTTGACTTACAAATGGCATAGGAGTCCACACAACTTAAAGAAATATCAATCTTTTTCAAATAAAAAATTATTTTATAAATTTCATGAATGAAAGACACCTTTTTTTAATGGACTTTCTTGGAACAAATTTTACCACTATGCATAAATATGCACATTATTTGATAAGCACTTTAAAAATATTAGAATACATAACATTATAAGGTCCATAATTTATGAAAAATCCTAAAAAGATCCTGATACTATTTCTAAGCCTAAATAGCAAAACCTTGAGTATATGCTTACCTTGAGGGTTTGCATGACATAATTATTTAATTCATTATTTATAAGCAAGTAGTGGACATGATATACAACCAATGCCAAGAGTTTAAAGAGGTCAGATTAGGTAGAGTTCTATTCATACATATGTAGAAGATGGCAACTATGGAGGTTGTGAGTAAACCTAAGCATGTTAAAAGAGTAGAAAATTGAAATATTTTTTCGACATGACAATTTTAGAGGGAGACATCATATAGCCTATGGGTGTAAATTTTGACCTAGGTACACATCGATTTTGATGTAAAACATCAAGTTTTATGGAAAAGTTGATGTTTTGTATCAACTTGATGCAAAACATTAACTTTGATGTAAACATTAAGTTTTGTGGAAAAGTTGATGTTTTATATTAACTTTGATGTAAAACATCAAGTTTTGTGGAAAAGTTGATGTTTTGCATCAAGAAACTTTTCCACAAAAATGATGTTTTGCATTGAGTTTTATGGAAAAATTGATGTTTTGCATCAACTTAGGTATGAGTCCGTGCTACGCCTCTCCCTTTCAACTCATCCCATCAAACCGTCTCATCTCATAGCGTGGCTCCATCAACCATCAAGCGCGTCATCGTGCGTTTTCCTCGTGGGGTCTCATCCTCACTTGCCTTCTCCCTTGGTCCGACTCAGCGGCCTTGGACTCAGGGCTTTCCAATCGGCAATTCCATGTTCCCGTCGGCCTAGTCACATCTCGGCCCCCGTTGGCATGGCACAAAATACAAATTCTTTGATATAGGTGATCTGGTCTTGCTTTTTCACTCCTGGATGGGACCCCACGTCGAAAAACTCAAGTTATGCTCTGGATCGGCCCTTACCAGATTGTGGCAAAGTTTGGCAGTGGTACATTTGTTTTGGTCACCATTGATGGTGTGACCCTGGCAAATCCGGTCAATGAATTTAGGCTCAAGCCTTACTATGGGCCTATGCTGGATTCTCGTGAGTGAATGGGAGGAAGTTGTACCCGGATTCTCGTGAGAGTGAATGGGAGAAAGTTGTACCCGGATTCTCGTGAGTGAATGGGAGAAAGTTGTACTCGGAGTCAACAAGCAAACCAATGATCTGGATCATCGCTTGGTCCGGAGTGGTCCGGCATCCAGCGAGGTTCAGGGTTTCTCGGATGTAATAGACAATGTGGTAGTTTGCCAAGTGGAAGTTTCTTTTGCCATGTCATGCTTCCGATGACTTGCATGGGCTTCTTGGGCAGTGGCGCCAACGGTCTCTACCTCTGTGGATCAAGGCAGTTATGGAGGGCGGCCCACGTGTCCGTCCTCATGCGCTGGAGGAGATTAATATGCCATTTCTATTCTTAAGCATGGCTTCTCGAGAAAGGGACGAATTTGATAGGAATAGACGCTCACATAACGCCAATGCCTCGAGCCACTCATCTCTAACCCAACGGGCACGTTCCTCTAACACTCTTTACATCTCGAGACAAATCTACGACGGGTTATATCTCCTCCTATGGTGGAGAGGATAGCGAAGCTAACACGGCTGCTGGGTACGATCATTTACGGAGGATTACATGACCACTGAGGAAGATTATGCCCTTCGTTTAAACCACGACGACAATTATGGTTTGGGTGATTTACGACAAGTATTTGTAGCTTTATCTTCTTAAACTGGCTACTCCGAGCTTCTTGGTTCACATATCTGCATAACTGTCTTCACCCTGTTATGCAGATATGTGAACCAAGAAACTCTTTGAAGACTCTCTATCATCGTCTCTTGCACTCTCCACGCCCTCGCCCACCTTGCCTACCACGATGCTAGATTTTGAAGATATGCAAACCTTGGAAGCCATGCTAGTGCCTTCCTAAGAAGATTGGCTACGATAGGTTGGGTTGTACGATTTTGTACATCTTCCTTGGGAGCAGTGGCAGAGAAACTCAGAGGCTCCCACACAGTTGCAGTTGCTGTAGAAACATGAGGCGATCCTGGGGCCCGACGGCGGCGGCATGAAGGAAATTATGTCGACGTCAGTGGATTCGGTGTTTCACCTCCTGTCTACTGGTGATGGCCTGGCATCTGCCACATAGATGAGAAAATGGAAAGGTGGTTTTGGCGCACGCCTTGCATCACAAAAGGAGTTCTTAATTTCATCTTGCCTTGGTGCTACTCGGAGATCTCGCCTACGCTTCCTGGTGATGGTGGAGATGGTGGCTCTGACCCATCATGCCACCTATGCTTCCAAACGCATCGTCAGGTGGGATGATTGCTGCTGCTGAAACTAGAAGTGTTAATCCATGGGGCACACTCCTCCATCAAAAACTTCTCTCGCTGACATCAAGAAGACCATGGGCGAATGCCATGAGTACACTTGGCCCTTACTGAGCCGCCCTCTTTCAGAGTGTCCAACCACCGGTGATGGCGGCAAAGGAGGAGGCACATTCGATAGCATCAGAGAAGGCGGCTCTAACCTTGCAAGACATTTCGCTGGCCGAGAAGCGTAAACACTCTGACCCTGGCCGACAAATCTCCGTTCGAGACCTGAAGAGGCTGAGGAGTATGCAACAAACAATGGTGTCTAAGGCTTCTACAGCAAGCTCTGGAGTAAGTGAGGGTGGCGGTGGAGTGGCACCTCTCATCTCATTAATCTAGAGGAAGACAAAGCCACTAGGAAGGAGCAACGCGATGTCACCGATGATTTGGGTGTGTTGCTCGCCTTGACTAGTGATGAGTAGTCTCGATAGGTTCCCATTCAGTCATCCAAAGGCCTGTCAGAGTCTGATATTGAGAAGATGGTGAAAGATGTTGAATCATCCACCAAGAAGGAACATCCGATTACAGTATTGTGCTTACTTCAACAATTGGTGATCCTCCTATAATCCCCTCTGAAGCTATGGTTGCCAAAACTACATACCATGAGAAAAGAGCCGGAGACCCTATTCCCCTAAACCTGTTTCCAAAACTGGAGATTAAGGCTGAATCGGCTTCGACCAATCTTCAAGAAGCAGTGGCTCCCCCACCATTCCCTGTTAAACCCCAACAAGAATGGATAGGTGCCACTCTGGACTATCTTTATTCTATGGGTGAGACCACCTTACGCCTCCAAAATGAAGAGACCACTATGTCACAGGAGCTGTGGTCTCTCCACCAGATACATTCGGTGGTACATCGTGAGCACGCTTAGCAAAGCAAAAAAGCAGAAAAGGTAGAATCAGATAATGTCAGGTCGGTTAAGGATGACCTGGAGAATAGCCTGGCTGCTGCCAATACAACAACGCTGACCTCACCCTACAACATATTGATCGTCGAGCAGTGCTGGACATTAAGGAGACCCAGATTATGACACTCAGGACTCAAAAAGACAAACTACGACGGAAAGCCCTAGAAAATCTTTTGCTTATTTACTGATTTGTAGATGGAGCTCTAGACCTCCTATGATCAACTCTAACGCAATGTGCAGTAGGTTGTCCGGACACACCTAGATATGATCAATTCTTTGCGACAATCGGCAGATGCAAACAAAGTCGAGAAGCATGCTTTGCGAGCTAGAGTGGAATCCCTTACTGCCATTCAAAATGATATGGAGGAAGACCTCTATAAGGTTACGCCAGCTGAATGGGATGAATGGCAATTGAGAGGCCTAGCAGACTTGCCAAGCAGGTGTACAAGGACATGACTCAATGATTACTAGCGTCCTTGGAGCACCCACCCATACGCTATTTAGCTCTAATACCTCATGGGTCATTCTGGCAAAATGTGGATGGTGCCAATACTAGCAGAGGTGCAGAGTTGCAAGCCCCAAATGTTGTGATGACAACTTGGGCCAAGGGTAGGGAATTTTCAAAGGCTATATCAAATAATGTGACTTTATATACAATGCATTAATTTGGGGATTAGAAGATTCCATAAAAGATGGAGTTAAAGAGGTAGAGGTTACGGGGATTCGCAATTGGTCATCCGACAAATGAAAGGAGAATATAAGGCAAGGAGTCCTAATCTCCAAGAATTGTATAAAAGGACAATGGAGTTAAAAGAAGCTTTTGAGTTTTGTAAATTTGTGCATGTTAACAGGAGAAGGATAATCAAAAGGCTCATGAATTGGCTACTAAAGCTTTGGCTTCTTTCAAAGTAGCTATTCTTGCATTAATGGATACAAGTTGGCGGCCTGAGTTCCAAGATGTTCAACACTATTTAGATACAGGATACTTCCCTCCTGGATTGAATCCTCAACAGAAGCAAAGGCTTACAAGGAAAGCTCATCCTTACACATTTCTAGGGGATGTTCTTTACAAGCAAGGTAAGGATAAGATTCTTAGGAGGGTAGTGAACCTGGAAGAATCTAAAAGTATTATGGAGTTATGTCATGAACGTTCAGGTCACTTTGCCTCAGCCAGCACAACTCAGAGGATCCTTGACATAGGTTATTATTGGCCTCGACTCAACAAAGATGTCTATGAGTGGTGCAGAAGCTGTGAAGTATGCCAGGCATATGGGCAGAACCAATTGGTTCCCAGACCCTTAAACCCTATCCCAGCATATAAGTCAATATTAGATAAAGTGGGAAAAATCCCATTCCCATGAAAAAATTGGGGCTATGGTAAACTCATCTAAAAGTTTGTCAAAACATATTCATGTGACATATCATTGGAAAGAGCTTGAAAAGTAGAATCTAGATCTACTTTGTCCGACAAATTTGGAGTTTGCATGTTCAAGTTATGGCCAAAACAAAATTTTTAAATACATTCCCATTTTGAGGGATTTTTTTCATTTTATCTAATATTGACTTATATGGTCCATTTGAAAGGTAGGGACTAGATTTTATGGACCCACTTCATCGTTCCTCACATGAGAAGTATTACATATTGGTGGCCATAGATTATGCAACAAGGTGGGCAGAAGCAAAGGCCATGGTCAATAATAAAGCAGTGGCTGTGGCATCCTTTCTCAAGGAATACATATGTGCCTGATTTGGGTATCCATTAGAAATCCTTATAGATGGGGGGAGGTCTTTCAAGAAATGACTTGATTGAAGATTTGGTACAGAAATTAAAATTAAGCATGCTATGTCAACTCCCTATTATCTCCAATATAATGGTTTAGTAGAAAAAACTAATGGAGTGCTTTGTGGATCTTTGTCTAAGCTAGTGGATACTATGAAAAGAAAGTGGGATATGCATTTGCCTGAGGTCCTATGGGCCTATATAGGACAACTCACAAACTCTCTCTTGGTTTCACACCTTTTCAGTTAGTTTATGGAATGGAGGCTATTTTTCCAATAGAATTGGAAATCACAAGTCTTCGCACATCTTTTGCACGCTTGAATAATGAAGAAGAAACACATGCCCAATGCCTAGTACAACTGGAGACTGTTGAGATATCGAGCTCGTCTAGTGAGGCGGTGGACACTGATGACCCGCCTGGGGGATAGACCCCACACTTACACCACTGGCATGGTTGGTGAGATCATGGGAGATATGCGGCCAGTGGGATGACAAGTTGTGTGACAGCCATTCTAGAGACTGGCATAGTTATAGCGCCAGCTCATTTAGTCGGGTTCACACTATAGAGAACCCGTGTATGTATTTGGTTGAGTACCTTTCATATTGTGTGTACTCTTATTCTTATATATGGTGTGTTGAGTGTTGAGTGAAGAAGAAGAAGATTTCAGCCTCTCACCTTGTGTGTTCTCTATTAGGGTTTTGTGAGTGTGTGTGTGCTTGCAAGAGCTCAAGCTCTCTTCCCCCCTGCATCTTTTCATGGTATCAGAGCCTGGTTCGTGCTAAGGGTTGAGCTGCAAGCAAGAGAACCACAGGAAGCGGTACGAGGGTAAGAGCTGCAACTACTCTTCCCTATTTGTGTTGGTGACTACACCCTTGTCGGGAGGTCTACGGGAGGCACCAGCAAACGATCTCTGATTGAGGAGCTTTCTTCGCGAGAGTAAAGCTATAGGGCAACTTTATTGTCCTATTGGACAAATTTTCTAGGCTGAAAACGCGTTTCGGGCGCGTCTGGATCTCCATTTTTCAGAAAGCATGCGATTTCGAGTACTGCGGGTAAGTCATCGATTCTCTGTAGAACTCTGTTTTAAGAACTGCAGGAAGACAGATTGACTGTGCAGACACTGTGGGTGCTACAAAGAGGTCTACATTTGCCATTGGGTGTATGTATGCATATTGAAGTCACTGGTTGTGACATTTGAGAGTACTACAGTACCACTGTGCAAAAATACAGCAGTTTGTGCAGAAAAAACCAGAGTGCAGTTTCTGGTAAATTTGTGTGTTTGGCAAGATGTCAAATGATAGGATAACTCAGATTGTGACTGAGAAGCTTGATAAGAATAACTTCCATGCTTGGAGGTCCAGGTTGACGAATTTCCTGATGGGGAAAGGCTATTGGGACTACATAGAAGGCGAGCATGAAGAGGCACCGGAGATACCGGATATAAATCCGACTGCTGCAGATGTGAAAGAGTTTAAAGACTGGAACCAAGGAGCCAGGAAGGTTATGTATTGGCTCTCCATTAGTATATAGGACACCATGATTGGGCACATTCAGGATGCTAAGTCCCCCAAGGAGGCGTGGGACACCTTGGTAAAGCTTTATGAAACAAATACCAGGGCACGCAAGATACAGTTGAAGAATGAACTTCATACTATGGAGAAAAAGAGCATGTCTGTGAATGACTATGCGTTGAAGATAAAGGGTATTGTGGAATCCCTTGCATCTATTGGTGTGTCAGTAGATGATGATGATAAGGTGGAGGTCTGTCTACGTGGTCTCGGGCCACAATACAAGGCGTTCAAGACGTCTATTCAGACTCGGGAAAACATTCCCAACTTTACAGATTTGGTGTCTATGCTGATTATTGACGAAGAGAAGAGCTTGGGTGAAGACCAACAGTCTTCACAAAGCAAAAACAGTTCAGAGCAACAGGCCTTCTACACGAGTTCCAGGAAGAGGACGAGGTAGAGGAGGCCGTGGTGGACGCGATCAAGGAGGTGGCCGAACAGGTAATCAGAATTATGGCCAGCAGCAATAGCAACAACAACAGTCCCAGAATCAACAATAACAACAATAACACGCAGGTGGAAGAGGTAAATTCAAAGGCAGGGGGAGTCAAAGAGGCCGTGGAAATTGGCAAAGGCAGTATAATGATGCACGTGAATGCTATTACTGTGGTAAGCCTGGACATGTGCAGGAAGAATGTTATAAGAAGTAGGCTGACATGCAAAATGGGAAAGTGCTGCAAAACAACTATGCATCCTCAAGCAGAAATAATGAGGATAATGAAAGGTTGTTTGTTATGCAGCATCTCGTGAATGCCATGTCTGCTGAAAATGTTGATGCAGCACAAAAAGATAATGTATGGTATGTGGATTTAGGCGCTTCGAACCTCATGACGAGTCATGGGGAGTGGTTCAAGGAGATGAAAAACCCGGAAAGACCAGGTTTTGTGGAAACAGGGGATAACACTGCTCATCCAATTGCCCATGTTGGAGATGTGCCATTGTCTATGCAGGATGGCAAAGTGAAGTACCTTGCAGATGTACTTCACGTTCCGAACATAACAAAGAATCTGGTTTCAGTTGGCCAGATGATTGAGTAGGGTTTACAGGTTCGGTTTAGCCCTGATGGATGTTATGTTGAAGATTTTAAAGACAAGTGCAGGTTGGTTGCAAAAGGCAACAGAGTGGGCAGAATGTTTACATTAAATGTAGACATGCCTGAAATGAGTGCTGCGATGTTTGCAAATGGTTCAGGAATTGTTGCAGACATAGACATTTGGCATAAAAGGATTGGACATGTAAATGTGCAGAGATTGAAGTCTATGCAAACAAAAGGAATTGTGACAGGGCTGCCAAAATTTAAAGTGGAAGGTATGCAGAAAATATGTGAAGCATGCCAATTTGGGAAGCAAACAAAGCATGTGTTTCCACGTAACAGATATGTGAGCAGAAATGCACTAGATGTTGTGCATTCAGATGTATGGAGTCCTACGAAGACCATATCTATGGGAGGCTGCAGGTATTATGTGACTTTCATTGATGACCACACAAGGAAAGTGTGGGTATATTTCATGAAGAAGAAGAGTGAGGTGTTCACTCACTTTCAGAATTTCAGAGTTTTAGTTGAAAAGCAAACAGGGAAACATGTAAAGTGCCTAAGGTCAGAAGAAGAATGGCATTCGGAGACAGTTTACATGCAGATACACTCCGCAGCAAAATGGAGTTGCTGAGCAAAAAAACAGGCACATTGCTGAGATTGCGCGAGCATTGATGGAAGAGAAAAATATGCCGCATAGCTATTGTGCTGAGGCTGTTTCTACAGCAGTATACATCATGAACAGGACTCCAACTGCAGCCATACATGATGTAACTCCAGAGGAGAGGTTTACTGGGGCAGAAAACCAGATTTGTCTCATCTGAAAGTCTTGGGATGCATTGCATATGTGCATGTGCCAGATGAGCTGAGAACTAAGCTGGATCCAAAAGCTGAAAAATGTGTGTTTATTGGATACTCCCTTGAGCAAAAGGGATACAGGTGTTATAACCCTGCTACACGTGAGTTGAGGGTAAGCAGGGATGTTGTCTTTGATGAGATAAGAAGCTGGTATGCTACTGGAAAAGAAGTTGTCGGGGCTGATGTGAGTGGAAGTGTGGTTGCACAGAATGCAGGTCAGCAATCACAGTCTTTGAGTGGACCAGGAGAGTCCTCATCTAGTGGGTCTGTTGATAGACCATGGAGTGGTAGGCTACGTCATAATACCAGTCCTACAAATGTGATTACTACATCACGTAAAGGAAAAGAGAAAGTGGTTAAGCCCCTGCAGGGCATTCTCATGTTGATGGAGAGTCTAGTGGCTCAGATATGAGCCTTGATGAGGAGCTTGGGATCCCAGCTATGAGAATACCTGGTGTAAAGAAGGCTATGGAAGCCATGAATGAAAAGCTGCGAAGATCAGGGAGAGTGAAGAACCCTGTGCAGAGATTTACATATGATGGTTATGTGGCACATCACTATGCATATATGGCAAAGGTTGTGTAGGTTGTCTAAATCACCATATGCTGCCACTACATAGGCTGCAGCCGCCCACATGCATTGATGAGGCTGTTGGAAATGTGTGTTGGGAGAAAGCTATGGATGAGGAGATGGATGCACTATATGGAAATGAAACTTGGGATTTAGTGCAATTGCTTGAAGGCAAGAAAGCCATTGGATGCAAGTGGGCGTACAAAGTTAAACATAACAGTGATGGGAGCATAAACAGGTACAAGGCTAGATTGGTAGCCAAAGGATATGCGCAGACATATGGGATTGATTATGAGGAAACTTTCAGCCCAGTTGCCAAGATGGCAACGGTGAGAGTTGTGATAGCAGTGGCTGCATCAAAGCAATGGTCTTTACATCAGATGGATGTAAAGAATGCATTCTTGCATGGGGATTTGCAAGAAGAGGTGTATATGTTGCAGCCACCTGGATATGAGGATATGGTTCACCTCGAGCATGTTTGCAGGTTGAAGAAAGCCTTGTATGGCTTAAAGCAAGCACCAAGAGCATGGTCTGACAAGATTTCTGAATATCTTGTCACTATTGGCTTTCATGTAGCCAATGCAGATTTCTCGTTGTATGTGAGACATGGTGATAGAGGAGTTGTGCTTGTTGTCATCTATGTAGATGACTTGATCATTACGGGGGACCATGATGCAGAGATCTTTGATGTAAAGATCTTGCTTAGACAGAAGTTCGAGATGAAGGATCTGGGGGAGCTCAGATATTTCTTGGGCATTGAGGTGATTAGGTCACCACATGGTATTGGATTACTATAGAGACAGTATGGATATGTTGTCCAAGTATGGTATGACAGGCTATAAGCCTGTTTTCATTCCATTGGATCAGAATGGCAAGTTGAGTGCTCAGGAGAGATCTTGGAGGATCCTACTATGTACAGGCGCATAGTAGGAAGTTTGATCTACATGACGATCACCAGACCAGATTTGAGCTATGCTGTTGGATTGGTTAGTCAGTTTATGCAGGTTCCACGGAAACCGCATTTGGATGCAATGAGACGCATACTGAGGTATGTGAAGTCTACTTTGCATTGTGGACTATTCTATGAGACTGGGACAGAGATATGTGTACATGGGTACACAGATGCTGATTGGGCTGGTAGTATCTCAGACAGAAGATCTACTAGTGGTTTCATGTTTTCTTTGGGGAGTGCTGCTGTGACTTGGAGCAGCAAGAAGTAGCCTACGGTTGCTCTATCGAGTACAGAGGCCGAGTACAAAGGAGCTACTATGGCAGCATGTGAGGTAGCTTGGTTGAGGAAGCTACTTGTAGATTTGGGTCTATCAGTGGATAGACAAGTTGTCATTTTTTGTGACAACATTAGCAGTATACAGTTGGCCAGGAACCCAGTATTTCATGCTCGTACGAAGCATATAGAGGTCCACTACCACTTCGTCAGAGAGAAGGTCTTGGCAGGAGACCTTGACCTTGTTTATGTCAGCACCACAGAGGATCAGGTAGCTGACATTTTCACCAAAGCATTGGGTACAGAGATGGACATTTCTTTATTAGTGAAGATGGGTATGTTACATTACATCCTTCCCCCCTTAAAGAAATCGAGATGTCCTCATCTCGTCATGAATTGGGGATAATCCTTTAAGAGTATAGCTTTATCTTCTCAAGTTGCATCCTCTTCAGGGTAATCTTTCCACTGTACTAGATGTTCTATAAGAGTTCTATTTTGGAGTTGCCTTTTCCTAGAATCTATGATGCTACTGGGTTGTAATTCAAGGACTCCTTGAGTAGGGATTACAACTTGTTCATCATCAAGAATATGATCGAGACTGGGTACATATGGTTTTAACAAACTTACATGAAATACATTGTGGACTTTGATATGGCTGGGAGTTGGAGTTTATAGGCACTTTTACCTAGACACTTGATAACTGTATAGGGACCACAATACCTAGGGCTGAGCTTCTTATATTTCCCAAGTGATAGAGAACTTTGTTTGGGTTGCACTCGTAGAAGAACTCAGTCTCTTTCCTTGAAGATCCTTTCAAACCTCTTGGTGTCAGCATAATGCTTTTGTCGATCTTGGGCAGCTTTAATATCCTTTTGGATTGCCTTGGTTTTTTCCTCCATGTCTTTGAGCATTTTCCTGGATGCCTCAACTCTTATGGTCGGATCAGAGAAATTTAGAGGAGACAAGCATTCTTGCCCATAGAGTGCTTTGAATGGTGACATTCCTATGCTCTGATGAGATAAGATGCATTGTAGGCAAATTCTTGCCCATAGAGTGCTTTGAATGGTGACATTCCTATGCTCTGATGAGATAAGATGCATTGTAGGCAAATTCTACCAGAGGAAGGTATTGAATCCACCTTCTTGGTTCCTGTCCACAATATGCTCTGAGAATGTCTTCAATTACTTGATTGACTCTCTCAGAAGTCTGGCCATCGGTCTCTGGATGATAAGCTATGCTAAAGGAAAGTTGAGTTCCCAGGGCTTAAAATAAGGACTGCCAGAACTTTGAAGTGAAGTCAGAATCCCAGTCACTTACTATCCTTTTTGGGAGACCATGAAGTTTGAGGACTTCCTTGATGAATATTTGAGCAACATCAGAAGCTTTGAAGGTCTTCTTCACTGGTATAAGGTGAGCTACTTTGGTAAGTAAGTCCACTACTATACCCGAATGGAGTCATATCCTCCTTGAACAGTGGGGAGACTTGTGACAAAATCCACACTAATGCACTCCCACTTCATTTGGGGAATAACCAAGGGTTGAAGTTTTCCAGGCATCTTGACCCTTTCAGCTTTGATCCTTTGGCATGAGGGACATTGCTTCAAGTATCGAAGGACATTGCTTCAAGTACCGAAGGACATCATTTTTCAAGCCTGCCCAATGAAAGCTCCTTCTTACGGCATTTAATGTTTTTGCATAGCCTGGGTGTCCTCCAGCAGGACTATCATGAGCTTCATAGAGGATTAGTTTCTTTAAAGCAGGATCCTTAGGGATACATAGCCTGTGATGATTGAAGTAGAGGCTTCCTTCATGAGTGGAGTATCCCTTGATTAGATTCTTCTCTTTCTCTGAATTTCTCCTTTCTTCTACTAACTTCATAATCCTCTGATAATCTGGATCATGAGATGAGACTTCTTCCACCTTGACCAGTATATGGGAGTATTTGGCATTGAAATTGCACTCAAGAAAGATTTGCGGCTAAGTGCATTTGTTACCACATTATCTTTCCCAGGGCGGAATTTGATGTCGAAGTCATATTCTTGTAGAATTTTAATCCATCTCCTTTGCCGCATGTTGAGGTTAGGCTGGGTGAAGATCCACTTTAAACTTTTGTGGTCAGTTTACAAGCTGGAATTTGCCCCCCAAGAGATAATGTCTCCATAATTTGAGGCAATGAACAACTGCTAAGAGATCCAAATCATGGGTGGCATAATTTGCTTCATATTGCTTCAGCTTGCAAGTATAAGCGACTGGTCTTCCTTCTTGGCCTAAGACACCACCAAGCGCTAGACTACTAGCATCAGTAACTACTTCAAATTCCTTGGTAAAATCAGGAAGTTTCAGGACTGGTGGCAGAAGTAATAATGACCTTGAGCTGATCAAAACTGTTTTGCAATCCTTCTTAAGAAGATCTGTCAAAGGTGTAGCTACCAAGGCATAATCTTTGATAAAAATCCTATACCATCCCGTGATTCCCAAAAACCCACGAACTTGACGAACTGATTTAGAGGGTGGCCACTCCAGAATATCCTTGACCTTGGTGGAGTCTACTGAAAGGCCATCTTTGGAGATGATGAACCCAAGATACTCAATTTGATGAGTAAAGAAGGTACATTTGCTCTTCTTGGCATAGAAGATACATTTGCTCTTCTTGGCATAGAGTTTGTATTTGGGTTTATATAGCTGTGGGGTATGGGTACGAGCGCTGCACAAAGCAAGGACAAAAGGACGGTGTACCATCAAGGCTATGGATCAGTGGCCTACATGGGTCTAGGGAAAAGGCACGGTGTCGGTTTCACAGGGAAAGGAGTGGTACGCATGTACCTTATCTGGTCTGGGGCAGCATGGGTGTCCACGTAGCTGTACATGTGGACCACACAGTGGGCGGCCGTCCTTTGGTTCTTGTGTGGCCATCATACGGGTACCTTGGTAAGTGTGTACGGTCTAAATTTTGGGGTGGGATCCCTAAATTTGGAGCAACCGCCTCGATTTGTGTGTCGGACCGCCTCGAGGGGCGAAATTTTTTTTGTCCGACAGGTTCTCTTGGTTGTTAGGGTTCAGACCGTTCGTCAATCGGACGCCCGGTCGTGCATTTATTAACGTTTAAAGGTCGTTGCTTTTTAACTAAAATGACTGAAATTTGCGTATAAGCTTGATCCAGTGTCTGTTTTGGATGCTGTAAAATCCTATAATAGGGTAAAGTCACACGCAAATTCCAAATTTGGGCTCAAAATTTGAAGATTCTAAGTAGAAATGACTGAAATAATAAAATCATTGATTCTTATACCATAAAAACTCATAAATTTATCTATTACATGGACATTTCTTTATTAGTGAAGATGGGTATGTTACAAGAATATAAGGCAAGGAGTCCTAATCTCCAAGAATTGTATAAAAGGGCAATGGAGTTAAAAGAAGCTTTTGAGTTTTGTAAATTTATGCATGTTAACAGGAAGGATAATTAAAAGGCTGATGAATTGGATACTAAAACTTTGGCTTCTTTCAAAGTAGCTATTCTTCCATTAATGGATACAGGTTGGCCTGAGCTCCAAGATGTTCAACACTATTTAGATACAGGATACTTCCCTCCTAGATTGAATCCTCAACAGAAGCAAAGGCTTACAAGGAAAGCTCATCCTTACACAATTCTAGGGAGATAGTTTTATTTGATCCAGAAGGAAAAGAGGTATGGGCCAAGGGTAGGGAATTTCCAAAGGCTATATCAAATAATGTGCCTAAGTACAATGCATTAATTTGGGGATTAGAAGATTTCATAAAAGATGGACTTAAAGAGGTAGAGGTTAAAGAGGATTCGCCATTGGTCATCCGACAAATGAAAGGAGAATATAAGGCAAGGAGTCCTAATCTCCAAGAATTGTATAAAAGGGCAATGGAGTTAACAGAAGCTTTTGAGTTTTGGCCTTCAAAGTAGCTATTCTTGCATTAATGGATACAGGTTGGCCTGAGCTCCAAGATGTTCAACACTATTTAGATACAGGATACTTCCCTCCTGGATTGAATCCTCAATAGAAGCAAAGGCTTACAAGGAAAGCTCGTCCTTACACAAATCTAGGGGATGTTCTTTACAAGCAAGGTAAGGATAAGATTCTTAGGAGGGTTGTGAGCCTGGAAGAAGGATTACGGAATTATGTCATGAATGTTCAGGTCACTTTGCCTCAGCCAGCACAACTCGGACGATCCTTAACACAGGTTATTATTTGCCTCGACTCAGCAAAGATGTCTATGAGTGGTGCAGAAGCTATGAAGTATGCCAGGCATATAAGCAATTGGTTCCCGGACCCTTAAACCCTATCCCAGCATATGGTCCATTTGAAAGGTGGGGATTAGATTTTGTGGGCCTACTTCCTCGTTCCTCATATGGGAAGTATTACATATTGGTGGCCACAGATTATGCAACAAGGTGGGCAGAAGCAAAGGCCATGGTCAATAATAAAGCAGTGTTGGGTTTGGCATCCTTTCTCAGGGAATACATGTGTGCCCGATTTGGGTGTCCATTAGAAATCCTTACGAATGGAGGGAGGTCTTTTAGGAATGACTTGATTGAAGCTTTGGTGCAAAAATTAAAAATAAAGCATGCTTAGTCAACTCCCTATTATCCCTAATGTAATGGTTTAATAGAAAAAACTAATGGACTACTTTGTGGATCTTTGTCTAAGCTAGTGGATACTATGAAAAGAAAGTGGGATGTGCGTTTACCTAAGGTCCTATGGGCCTATATAGGACAACTCACAAACTCTCTCTTGGTTTCATACCTTTTCAGTTAGTTTATGGAATGGAGGCTATTTTGCCAATAGAATTGGAAATCACAAGCCTTCGCACATCTTTTGCACGCTTAAATAATGAAGAAGAAACACATGCCCAACACCTAGTACAACTGGAGACCTTAGATGAGAGGCGACTTCAGGCACTTCAAAATTTAGAGGAGGCACAACAACGACACAAGGCAAGGCATGACACTCTCACGAAGAAGAAGAAGAAGCCAGAACTCAAGCAAGGAAGCTTAGTCATGAGGTATGATGGACGTGTGTAGAAACGGCTAGATAAGTAGATTCTTCGACGTTGGGAAGGCCCCTTCATTGAGGATAAAGCAAAAGTTAAAAAATAACACCTATCTTCTAGAGGATGCAAGTGGCCACAAGAGGATCCCGGACATGCCAATGAGTACCAGCTAAAGATATTTTACCCTCAAGCACCATGGCCAGCAGACCCCCAAGACAAGCATGGAGGATCTGCTAGGGGGGAAGATGTGACATGAAAAATTTATATCTTTCATTTTCAATTTTGTACATATTTTGATGGTTTCTCAATGGTAATAAGGTGGAAGCTTATCCAAGAAGATTGCGGCGCCCACAATGGAATAATGGTGTGGTGATGCAGTGGCTTGGCGGCTACCCTGATAACAGCATTCTATCTTCAAATATAATGGTTTTACTTGATTTAGGGTACACACATTGTAAATGCCACCAGTTTGATAAATACTTTGTTATGGTAGATAGGCCAGTCATGTGGAAAATAAAAGTGGGCCTTCATGCTCACATTTTTAATTGTATTATTAATATAGTATTCACCATAAGGCTACAAGTTGAGGAGTGTGGAAGGCATGTGGAGGAGTGTGTGTAGGTGCATAATTGGGAAAGATTCTTCTAGAATGCCTACATGGAAGAGGGGAATTCTGCCATGTATAAGTGGGATCTCCACCTACATGCCACTTAGACTTGGCTATTATCTCATCACACTTTCAAAGTCAAAAAGTCTTTAATTTAATAATCAATAGAAGACTTAGCCTAAGAGGACAATTGATGGTGACATCTACTCTTATGTCACTGAAGGGTTGAAGATTTTTATGTTGTAATTTGTAACAATGGAAGAGAGGGTGATTCTCCACCTATAAAAGAAGCCCTCCTCTCCCTTTCAAATCAATGAATGAAGCCTCCTCAATTGAGCATTTTGTGTCATTGCCATTCTCTTATCTTCAAACCCTTATTCAATGTCTCATTTAGCATTAGTTCCTCATGCTTAACACAATTTTGGACCTCTTTGATGATTCATGATAAGTGGGATAAGGAGTTATTATCTTGGTAGGCCTGTGACTTCTCAAGGTAGCCCTTGCCTTATTGCCGCCCTCCTTTGGAGGTACCAATGGTTTTAGCGATAATGAGCATGTGGAAAGACTTTGGGGACCATGGGTAAATCTTTACAATTTTTCGGTGAGCAATGTTAACCCTTACCCTCTAGCTTGAATCATGAAGGAGATGAAAGGAAAGAGGCTATGTGAAAATTGAGGTTTCCGTGCAAAGAGAAGGCAGTGCAATTTTTGTGGTCTAATACCCAAATTTCAACCGATAATTACTCATCACTCGAGTATTGGTTTCCAAAATTGATCATATGGCTAGAAAGCTCTTTATATGCTCTTTCCACTCATGTAACTAATTTCTTAATCCTTTACTTCATTGATGATCAGAATTTATCCCAAAGTTGCTAACTTTTAGGCGAATTTTGGCAATTTTATAGTCTTGTAGTAAAATGCTCATAACTTTTCGCTCGGTTGCCTGTTTTTGAAAGTTTTTATATAGGCGCAAAGCTCTCTTCTAGCTCTATGTATGTATGTTATGCTTTTTGTAGACAGTCTAGATGGATTTAAAATTACAATTCTCTGTGTATATCTCTTTTTATGGACTTTTGGCCATTATTTCTTCTTAATAATGATTAATTCCTCTTAATCTCTTATCAAAAAGCAAATCCCATGTGTCTTATTCTCTTGTAAGTGATTGCTATATTCTTTTACTTTAAGATGTTCCGTCCAAATCGCCCAATTCGAATTGATGAACCTTACCAACATTCCCCGTATGTTTCCGTTCACATAATCCTGAGTCGGAAGATTTTCTTCCAACAAAGAATTGCCCTCTTGTTTGGAGCTGCAAGATTCTTGCTTCTCCTGAGCCTTTCATCTTTCCTTCCATGAATTATGATCTCACCTTTTGATGTGTTTATCTTAACCTCGGTAGAGAAAGGGAGGTGAGGAGGTGTGAGGTTTCATACAAGTGTGTTTTAATTCTGAGAAGTGACCGAAGTCAAAACCCCAACTTTGTGTCACATCTTTTCGTGGTGTTGATGAGACGGGCAGGTTTTACTTAGAATTATTCTATTTTAACGTCAAGGTCCCACATGATTAAAGAAAAGTTATTTTAAAATAAGTAAATTTCCCTTGTTGCTACTCATCTTTTAGTGCAAGATGTTCAACATTCCGGTGTTCCAAGGATCAGAAAGAGAAGACCCCGGGAGTTATCTCTGAGAGTTTAACCAAGCACGCCGTTTGAAGAAGAAAGTTTAGCACTTTTAGAGGAAACATGCTCAGAAGAAGAAGAGGAAACATTGATGCCATTAATGGCAAAAGGGGGTCGTAAAACTAGGAGCCAAGAAGAAGAAGAACAAGAAGATAAATCTGAAGAAGAGGAGAAAAATAAGAAGAAGA
This sequence comes from Cibotium barometz, assembly GCF_041138505.1. Lineage (NCBI taxonomy): Eukaryota > Viridiplantae > Streptophyta > Polypodiopsida > Cyatheales > Cibotiaceae > Cibotium > Cibotium barometz. Next base: position 39,620,526 of record NC_141102.1, on the reverse strand, counting down.
AGAAGTCGTCTAGGAGAAAAATTGGACAATCTGACTTTCCTCTTGGACAAGGATCTCTTAGTTATGACCTCTTAACATATCTTAGGAAAAAAACAGAAATCACATCTGGGCAGCTTTTGGCACTCTCTCCAAAGCTCAAAAAGGAATGGGGTAAGCTGGCTAGCACAAGGGAATCTAAGAAAAAGAAGAAGAGGGATAATGGGACTCCTATGGCTCAAAAGGTGGATATTAATGTAGGAGATGATGTGCCTTGATGTCATCATTGAGGGGCAAACAATTTCTAATGCATACATTGATGGAGGTGGGTCAATCAATGTCATGAGTGAAAAAACAATGAAAGATGTCGATTTAAAGTTGTCTTCTACTAACTCTCCCTATCGCATCAAACTTGCTGATAATACTAGGGTGAAAACCTTAGGAATTGTCAGGAATTTGGAAGTGGATGTATGTGGTATTTCTGTGCCTACAACTTTCCAGGTCATTCCTACAAAGCCTGATGCTAGGGCTTACCCATTGATATTGGGTAGGCCATGGCTTCACCAAGTGAAGGCAATTCAAAATTGGGAGACAGGTGATCTTATTCTACAAGGTGAGAATAAGAAGGTCCACTATAACATCAAGAGTCATCGCAAGAAAGTGGTAAGAGGTTCAACTTCTGAAAGTTCAGAGTCAGAGTCATCTGACTCTGATGAAGAGGAGACAAGTGATAGCTCCGAGGATTCCATCTTAGAGTGAAAGTTCAGAGTCAGAGTCATCTGATGAAGAGGAGACAAGTGATAGCTCCGAGGATTCCATCTTAGAAGGGGAGGTGGAGGGAGTTACATTTGGTCTTTCCCTAGGAGGGGATTGAGGGGATGCTGAAGACAATGGAGCCTTGGAAGGGGAAGCTTCTTCAACCATGTTCAAGAAAGGAGATGCGGACCTCACTAGTCTTCACCAACAGAATGAACTTCTTCTTGTAGCAGGTACTGAAAGGGAGAATTACTTAAAAATGTTGGATGGATTTCCTAACCTTTTTGCAAACAGTTACAAGTATGCCAAGTGACCCTAGTAGAGCACAAGATTGATCTCAAGCCCCAAAGTACGCCAGTGGTACAGCGGCTAAGGCGTTTGGGAGGAGTAGTGCAAGCGGAGGTGCTTAAGAATGAGGTAACTAATTTGCTTGAAGCTAGATTTATTTTTCCAGTAGAGAATTCACAGTGGATTTTCCCAATTGTAGTCACTCCCAAAAAGGGTGGAAAATGGCATGTGTGTGTGGACTTTCGCCCTCCTCTGAATGCATGCACAAAGAGGGATTATTATCCTCTACCCTTTCAGGATGAGATTTTGAATCAAGTTGCAGGTTGTCATGAGTTGTATTCAATGTGTGATGGATACTCTGGATACTTTCAAATCTGGATTTTTGAAGAAGATCAAAGGAAAACCTCATTTATCACCCCTTGGGGAGTGTATGCCTATAGGGTGATGCCATTTGGATTGACCAATGCACCTACAACTTTTCAACGCTTCATGAGTCAGGTATTTGTACCTTACTTGTTGGGAAAGTTTATAAGGGTCTTTTTGGATGATTTTTGCATTTATTCAAGCTGCATGGATCACTTGGAAAAGTTGAGGTTGGCCTTGCAAAGTATTGATAATGCAAAAGGGTGTCTTAATCCTAGAAAATGCTGCTTGCCTTAAAGGAAGGTGGTTGGGGGGAGGACTTCTATGTGAACCCAAGTGTCTCATCACATTCAATGGGTGCTATACTCTTGCAAAAGGAAGAGCAAGGGCGTATGCAACCAGTGTATTATGCAAGCCATCAACTCACTGATGTCGAGGAGAGGTATGGTGAAGTGGAGAAAGGTGGTTTGTCTCTTGTTTTTGCAGTAAAGAAGTTCAGGTCATACTTGTTACCTTGCCCTTTTTTCTTCCTTATATCTCAACCTTCTTTTCAATTCTTGGTCCGCAAACCCAACCCTGCAGGAGGACAATTTGCAAAGTGGATTTGTGAGCTTCAAGAATTCTCTTTCACTTTTATTTACAGAAAACACCACTAGGGCCTCTCTTGTAGATTTTCTTACAAGGAAGGAAGAGAAAGAAGGAAAAGGAACAAAGGAAGAAGTATATGAAGATTTGGAGACACCACCAACTACTTTCACTATGCATTTTTATGGAGTTTTTAGCCCTTCCAGGAAATGTGGGCAGGGGGGATAGTTTTATTTGATCTAGGAGGAAAAGTCGAGGTATAGGCAGCCAAGGGTAGGGAATCTCCAAAGGCTATATCAAATAATGTGGCTGAATACAATGCATTAATTTGGGGATTAGAAGATTGCATAAAAGATGGACTTAAAGAGGCAGACATTAAAGGGGATTCGTAATTGGTCATCCGACAAATGAAAGGAGAATATAAGGCAAGGAGTCCTAATCTCCAAGAATTGTATAAAAGGGCAATGGAGTCAAAAGAAGCTTTTGAGTTTTGTAAATTTGTGCATGTTAACAGGAAGTATAATCAAAAGGCTGATGAATTGGCTACTAAAACTTTGGCTTCTTTCAAAGTAGCTATTCTTGCATTAACAGATACAGGTTGACCTGAGCTCCAAGATGTTCAACACTATTTAGATATAGGATACTTCCCTCCTAGATTGAATCCTCAACAGAAGCAAAGGCTTACAAGAAAAGCTCATCCTTACACAATTCTAGGGGGATAGTTTTATTTGATACAAAAGGAAAAGAGGTATGGGCCAAGGGTAGGAAATTTCCAAAGACTATATCAAATAATATGGTTGAGTACAATGCACTAATTTGGAAATTAGAATATTGCATAAAAGATGGAATTAAAGAGGTAGAGGTTAAAGGAGATTCGCAATTGGTCATCCGATAATTGAAAGGAGAATATAAGGCAAGGAGTCCTAATCTCCAAGAATTGTATAACAGGGCAATGGAGTTAAAAGAAGCTTTTGAGTTTTGTAAATTTGTGCATGTTAAAACAGGCCAAAGGCTGATGAATTGGCTACTAAAACTTTGGCTTCTTTCAAAGTATCTATTCTTGCATTAATGAATACAAGTTGGCCTGAGCTCCAAGATGTTCAACACTATTTAGATACAGGATACTTTCCTCCTGGATTGAATCCTCAACAGAAGCAAAGGCTTACAAAGAAAGTTCATCCTTAGGGGATGTTCTTCACAAGCAAGGTAAGGACAAGATTCTTAGGAGGGTAGTGAGCTTGGAAGAATCTAAAAGAATTATGGAATTATGTCATGAATGTTCAAGTCACTTTGCCTCAGCGAGCACAACTCGAAGGATCCTTAACACAGGTTATTATTAGCCTCGACTCAACAAAGATGTCTATGAGTGGTGCAAAAGCTGTGAAGTATGCCAGGCATATAGGCATAAGCAATTGGTTCCCGAACCCTTAAACCCTATCCCAGCATATGGTCCATTTGAAAGGTGGGGATCAGGTTTTGTGGACCCACTTCCTCGTTCCTCACATGGGAAGTATTACATATTGGTGGCCATAGATTATGCAACAAGGTGGGCAGATGCAAAGGCCATGGTCAATAATAAAGCAGTGGGGCTGTGGCATCCTTTCTCAGGGAATATATATGTGTCCGATTTGGGTGTCCATTAAAAATCCTTATGGATGGGGGGAGGTCTTTCAGGAATGACTTGATTGAAGCTTTGGTGCAGAAATTAAAAATAAAGCATCTTATGTCAACTCCCTATTATCCCCAATGTAATGGTTTAGTAGAAAAAACTAATGGACTGCTTTGTAGATCTTTGTCTCAGCTAGTGGATACTATGAAGAGAAAGTGGGATGTGCATTTGCCAGAGGTCCTATGGGCCTATAGGAAAACTCACAAACTCTCTCTTAGTTTCACACCTTTTAAGTTAGATTATGGAATGGAGGCTTTTTTGCCAATAGAATTGGAAATCACAAGTCTTCGCACATCTTTTGCACGCTTGAATAATGAAGAAGAAACACATGCCCAATGCCTAGTACAACTAGAGACCTTGGATGAGAGACGACTTCACGCACTTCAAAATTAGGAGGCTCCACAACAACGACGCAAGGCAAGGCATGACACTCTCACGAAGAAAAAGAAGAAGAAGAAGAAGCCAGAACTCAAGCAAGGAAGCTTAGTCTTGAGGTATGATGGCCGTGTGGAGAAACGGCTAGATAAGAAGCTTCTTTGATGCTGGGAAGGCCCCTTCAGGATAAAACAAAAGTTCAAAAATAACACCTATCTTCTAGAGGATGCAAGTGGCCACCCAGGAGGTTCCCGGACGTGCCAATGAGTACCGAGGACGGAGGCTAAAGATATTTTACCCTCGAGCACCATGGCCAGCAGACCCCCAAGATAAGCATGGAGGATCTGCTGGGGGGGGGAAAGATGTGACATGAAAAATTGATATCTTCCATTTTCAAATTTGTACATATTTTGATGGTTTCTCAATGGTAATAAGGTGGAAGCTTATCCAAGAAGATTGCGGCGCCCACAATGGAATAAAGACGTGGTGATACGGCGGCTTGGTGGCTACCCTGATAATAGTATTCTATCTTCAAATATAATGGTTTTACTTGATTTAGGGTGCACACATTGTAAATGCCACAAGTATGCTTGATAAATACTTTGGTATGGTAGATAGGCCAGTGATGTGGACAATAAAAGTGGGTGTAAGATCCCTATCCCCACCGCACAACGGATTCGGGGTGCTAGCAGCGGAAGTAGCACATCTTGCATGGGCCAGGGTCCCACACTCGGGGCCTCGGGCCTACGGATATCCGGACAGGTGACTAATTCCTCGATCCTTCCAAAACCGAATTCGAAAAAACTTCTCTTGCCCGAAAACCACAGGCGATTCCTCCAGGATAAAATTTTACTCTAGCATAGTCAAGATCATTACTGATCAAACTGATCCAACCGCACCTATAAAGATACTCGGCCAGATCAAGGAAGAAACTTGTACTTGGATCATAGAGATCAACACTTTTTTCCCCATCAAGAGGCACAGCCGTTGATTCCTATCCATAGAACAATTACTATCTGGGATTTACTTCATCTATCGTAATAATGGAAAGGAGTCTCATTTTATAGATCCATCAGTCCACAGCCTCAGTCCCATGGGTTAGCCAACCGCCCAACCACTGTAGTGATGAGATCCAATTTAGAATTTGGTTAGGTTTTGTCATGTGGGTATCAGGGAAAAGAGTTCTCAGGCTCCCTAGTTGGATATTCATGCAAATTTAACACCAGTCATGCCACTTACACACCCAATATGAAATTGCCTTTTTCACAGATTCAACCATCTTTAAAACAATCATTTAATGAAACCATAGTATCACTGATCACAATCCTCAAAAATATCTGGTTGAATCTTAATTTCCAATCATTCCTTCATCGGAGTATCTATGGCATCATTGGCAACCAGAACGCTCACCACCTGTCCACTCAAGGGCCTTTTCAATAGTTCCTAGTGTGACACGAAGTTGGGGTTTGGACTTCGGTCACTTCTCATAATCAAAACACACTTGTATGAAACCTCACAGCCTCCTCACCTCCCTTTCTCTCCCTAGGTTAAGATAAAGATATACACATCAAAGGTGAGATCATAATTCATGGAAGGAAAGATGAAAGGCTTAGGAGAAGCAAGAATTTCTGCCAGTCTTGCAGCTCCAAACAAGAGGGCAATTCTTTGTTGGAAGAAAACCTTCCGACTCAGGATTATGTGAACGGAAACATACGGAGAATATTGGTAAGGTTCCTCCGTTCGAATTGGGCGATTTGGACGGAACATATTAAAGAAAATGAATATAGCAATCACTTACAAGAGGAAAAGACACATGGGGTTTGCCTTTTGATAAGAGATTAGGAGGAATTAATCATGATTAAGAAGAAAGAATGGCCAAAAGTCTATAAAAACAGAGAAACACAGAGAATTGCAGTTTTAAATCCATATAGGCTGTGCAAGAGAGCATTATATAGATGCGTAGAGCTTGAAGAGAGCTTCGCGTCTATATAAAAACTTTCAAAAACGGACAACCGAGCGAAAAGTTATGAGCATTTTACTGCAAAACTATAAAACTGCCAAAATTCTATAAAAACAGAGATACACAGAGAATTGCAGTTTTAAATCCATATAGGCTGTGCAAAAAAGGATTATATAACTATGTAGAGCTTGAAGAGAGCTTCGCGTCCATATAAAAACTTTCAAAAACGGACAACCGAGCGAAAAGTTATGAGCATTTTACTACAAGACTATAAAACTGCCAAAATTCGCCTAAAAATTAGCAACTTTGGAAGAAATTCTCATCATCAATGAAGTAAGGGATTAAGAAATTAGTTACATGAGTGGAAAGAGCATAGAAAGAGCTTCCTAGCCATATGATCAATTTAAGAAACCAATACCCGAGTGATGAATTACCGGTTGAAATTTGGGTATTGGACCACAAAAACTGCACTTCTCTCTCTTTGCATGAAACCTCAATTTTCACATAGCCTCTTGCCTCTCATCTCCTTCATGATTCAAGCTAGAGGGTAAGGGTTAACATTGCTCAGTGGACAATCGTAAAGATTTACCTATGGTCCCCAAAGTCTTCCACATGCTCATTACCGCTAAAACCATTGGTACCTCCAAAGGAGGGCGGCAATAAGGCAAGGGCTACCTTGAGAAGTCACAGGCCCACCAAGATAATAACTCCTTATCCCACTTATCATGAATCATCAAAGAGGTCCAAAATTGGGTTAAGCATGAGGAGCTAATGCTAAATGAGATATTCACATGTAAAGAGAGTGTTTGAATAAGGGTTTGAAAGATAAGAGAATGGCAATGACACAAAATGCTCAATTGAGGAGGCTCATTCCTTTGATTTGAAAGGGAGAGGAGGGCTCCTTTTATAGGTGGAGAATCACCCTCTCTTCCATTGTTACAAATTACAACATAAAAATCTTCAACCCTTCAGTGACATAAGGGTAGATGTCACCATCAATTGTCCTCTTAGGCTAAGTCTTCTATTGATTATTAAATTGAAGACTTTTTGACTCTTTGAGAGTGTGATAAGATAATAGCCAAGCCTAAGTGGCATGTAGGTGGAGATCCCACTTACACATGGCGGAATTCTCCTCTTCCATGTAGGCATTCTAGAAGAATCTTTCCTAATTATGCACCTACACACACTCCTCCACATGCCTTCCACACTCCCCAACTTGTAGCCTTATGGTGAATACCATATTAATAATACAATTAAAATCCATGTGAGCATGAAGGTCCACTTTTATTTTCCACATCACTAGCCTATCTACCGTACCAAAGTATTTATCAAGCATACTTGTGGCATTTACAATGTGTGCACCCTAAATCAAGTAAAACCATTAAATTTGAAGATAGAATATTGTTATCGGGGTAGCCGCCAAGCCGCCGCATCACCACGCCGTTATTCCATTATGGGCGCCGCAATCTTCTTGGACAAGCTTCCACCTTATTACCATTGCGAAACCATCAAAATATGCACAAAATTGACAATGAAAGATATCAATTTTTCACGTCACATCTTTCCCCCCCAGCAGATCCTCCATGCTTGTCTGGGGGGTCTGCTGGCCATGGTACTCGAGGGTAGAATATCTTTAGCCGGTACTCATTGGCACGTCCGGGAACCTCCTGGCCACTTGCATCCTCTAGAAGATAGGTGTTATTTTTGAACTTTTGCTTTATCCTGAATGGGCCTTCCCAGCGTCGAAGAAGCTTCTTATCTAGCCGTTTCTCCACACGGCCATCATACCTCATGACTAAGCTTCCTTGCTTGAGTTCTGGTTTCTTCTTCTTCTTCGTGAGAGTGTCATGCCTTGCCTTGCGCCGTTGTTGTGAAGCCTCCAAATTTTGAAGTGCCTGAAGTCGCCTCTCATCCAAGATCTCCAGTTGTGCTAAGCGTTGGGCATGTGTTTCTTCTTCATTATTTAAGCGTGCAAAAGATGTGCGAAGGCTTGTGATTTCCAATTCTATTGGCAAAATAGCCTCCATTCCATAAACTAACTGAAAAGGTGTGAAACCAAGGGAGAGTTTGTGAGTTGTCCTATAGGCCCATAGGACCTCTGGCAAATGCACATCCCACTTTCTCTTCATAGTATCCACTAGCTTAGACAAAGATCCACAAAGCAGTCCATTAGTTTTCTCTACTAAACCATTACATTGGGGATAATAGGGAGTTGACATAGCATGCTTTATTTTTAATTTCTACACCAAAGCTTCAATCAAGTCATTCCTGAAAGACCTCCCCCCATCTGTAAGGATTTCCAATGGACACCCAAATCGGGCACATATATATTCCCTGAGAAAGGATGCCACAGCCACCACTGCTTTATTATTGACCATTGCCTTTGCTTCTGCCCACCTTGTTGCATAATCTGTGGCCACCAATATGTAATACTTTCCATGTGAGGAACGAGGAAGTGGGCCCACAAAATCTAATCCCCACCTTTCAAATGGACCATATGCTGGGATAGGGTTTAAGGGTCCGGGAACCAATTGCTTATGCTGATATGCCTGGCATACTTCACAGCTTCTGCACCACTCATAGACATCTTTGCTGAGTCGAGGCCAATAATACCCTGTGTTAAGGATCCTCCGAGTTGTGTTGGCTGAGGCAAAGTGACCTGAACATTCATGACATAATTCCATAATCCTTTTAGATTCTTTCAGGCTCACTACCCTCCTAAGAATCTTATCCTTACCTTGCTTGTTAAGAACATCCCCTGGAATTGTGTAAGGATGAGCTTTCCTGGTAAGCCTTTGCTTCTGTTGAGGATTCAATCCAGGAGGAAAGTATCCTGTATCTAAATAGTGTTGAACATCTTGGAGCTCAGGCCAACCTGTATCCATTAATGCAAGAGTAGCTACTTTGAAAGAAGCCAAGGTTTTAGTAGCTAATTCATCAGCCTTTTGATTATCCTTCCTGTTAACATGCACAAATTTACAAAACTCAAAAGCTTCTTTCAACTCCATTGCCCTTTTATACAACTCTTGGAGATTAGGACTCCTTGCCTTATACTCTCCTTTCATTTTTCGGATGACCAATTGTGAATCCCCTTTAACCTCTACCTCTTCAATTCCATCTTTTATGCAATCTTCTAATCCCCAAATTAATGCATTATACTCAGCCACATTATTTGATATAGCCTTTGGAAATTCCCTACCCTTGGCCCATACCTCTTTTCCTTCTGGATCAAATAAAACTATCCCCCCAGCCCCACATTGCCTGGAAGGGGTAAAGGCTCCATCAAAATGCATAGTGAAAGCAGTTGGGTGGTGTCTCCAAATCTTCATACACTTCTTCCTTTGCTCCTGTTCCTTCTTCCTCTTCCTTCCTGGTAAGCAAATCTACAAGAGAGGCCCTAGTGGTGTTTTCTGTAATAAAAGTGAAAGAGAATTCTTGAAGCTCACAAATCCACTTTGCAAACTTCCCTCCTGCAGGATTGGGTTTACGAACCAAGAATTGTAAAGAAGGTTGAGATGTGAGGAAGAAAAAAGGGTGAGGTAACAAGTATGACCTGAACTTCTTTACAGCAAAAACAAGAGACAAACCACCTTTCTCTATTTCACCATACCTCTCCTCGGCATCAGTGAGTTGTCGGCTTGCATAATACACTGGTTGCATACGCCCTTGCTCTCCCTTTTGCAAGAGTATAGCACCCACTGAATGTGATGAGACACTTGGGTTCACATAAAAGTCCTCCCCCCACCTAGGAGGCTGAACAGTTGGACTTTGACTTATGCATTGAACAGTTGGACTTTGACTTATGCATTCCTTGAGCAAACAAAAAGATTGAATTTGATCAGGCCCCCATTGGAAAGAAACATTCTTCTTTGTTAACAGATTTATAGGATACATCTTTTCAGAGAACATGTCAACAAAGCGTTGGTTGTTTTACCCAAAATCCTCCGTACCTCCCTTACATTGGTAGGTGGTGGGAGGGCCACAATTGCCTGCACCTTCTCAGGATCCATCTCTATGCCTTCTTCTGAGATAACATGTCCCAAGAGAACCACCTTCCTTCGTGCCAAGCGGCATTTTCCAGGATTAAGACACCCTTTTGCATCATCAATACTTTGCAAGGCCAACCTCAACTTTTCCAAGTGATCCATGCGGCTTGAGTAAATGCAAAAATCATCCAGAAAGACCCTTATAAACTTCCCCAAGTAAGGTGCAAATACCTGACTCATGAAGCGTTAAAAAGTTACTGGTGCGTTGGTCAAGCCAAATGGCATCACCCTATAGGCATATACTCCCCAAGGGATGATAAATGAGGTTTTCCTTTGATCTTCTTCACAAATCCGGATTTGAAAGTATCCAGAGTATCCATCACACACTGAATACAACTCATGACCTACAACTTGATCCAAAATCTCATCCTGAAAGGGTAGAGGATAATAATCTCTCTTTGTGCATGCATTCAGAGGGCGAAAGTCCACACACACACGCCATTTTCCACCCTTTTTGGGAGTGACTACAACTGGGGAAATCCATTCTGAATTCTCTACCGGAAAAATAAATCCAGCTTCAAGCAAATAATTTGTTACCTCCTTCTTAAGCACCTCTGCTTGCATTACTCCCAAACGCCTTAGCCGTTGCACCACTGGCTTACTTTGGGGCTTGAGATCAATCTTGTGCTCTACTAGGGTAACTTGGCGTACTTGTGAGTAGTTGTTTGCAAAAAGGTTAGGAAATCCATCCAACATTTTTAAGTAATCCTCCCTTTCTCAATACCTGCTCTATGGACTCATCAAGAAGAAGTTCATTTTGTTGGTGAAGACTAGTGAGGTCCACATCTCCTTTCTTGCACATGGTTGAGAAGCTTCCCCTTCCAAGGCTCCATTGTCTTCAGCATCCCCTCGATCCCTTCCTAGGGAAAGACCAAATGCAACTCCCTCCACCTCCCCTTCTGAGATGGAATCCTCGGAGCTACCACTTGTCTCTTCTTCATCGGATGACTCTGACTCTGAACTTTCGGAAGTTGAAGGTTCACCTCTTACCACCTTCTTGCGACGACTCTTGATGTTGTAGTGGACCTTCTTATTCTCACCTTGTAGAATAAGATCACCTGTCTCCCACTTTTGAATTGCCTTCACTTGGCGAAGCCATGGCCTACCCAATATCAATGGGTAAGCCCTAGCATCAGGATTTGTAGGAATGACCTGGAAAGTTGTAGGCACAGAAATACCACATACATCCACTCCCAAATTCCTGAAAATCCCTAAGGTTTTCACCCTAGTATTATCAGCAAGTTTGATGCGATAGGGAGAGTTAGTAGAAGACAACTTTAAATCGGCATCTTTCATTGTTTTTTCACTCATGACATTGATTGATGCACCTCCATCAATGTATGCATTAGAAATTATCTGCCCCTCAATGATGACATCAATGTATGCATTAGAAATTGTCTGCCCCTCAATGATGACATCAATCACAGGCACATCATCTCCTACATCAATATCCACCTTCTGAACCATAGGAGTCCCATTATCCCTCTTCTTCTTTTTCCTAGATTCCCTTGTGCTAGCCAGCTTACCCCATTCCTTTCTAAGCTTTGGAGAGAGTGCCAAAAGCTGCCCAAATGTGATTTGTGCTGTTTTCTCCCTAAGATCTGTTAAGAGGTCATAACTAAGAGATCCTTGTCCAAGAGGAAAGTCAGATTGTCCAATTTTTCTCCTAGACGACTTCTTCTTCTTCTTATTTTTCTCCTAGACGACTTCTTCTTCTTATTTTTCTCCTCTTCTTCAGATTTTTCTTCTTGTTCTTCTTCTTCCTAGCTTCTAGTTTTACGACCCCTTTTGCCATTAATGGCATCAATGTTTCCTAGCTTCTAGTTTTACGACCCCTTTTTGCCATTAATGGCATCAATGTTTCCTCTTCTTCTTCTGAGCATGTTTCCTCTAAAAGTGCTAAACTTTTATCCTCTCTTTTCCTCAATTTTGGACACTCAGTGCGATAGTGCCCCTTCTCTTGACATTCATAGCATGTGACACTACTTCTATCCCTAGGTTTATCCTCATCTCGTGGAACCCTAGAGTGGCCTTGCATTGACTAAGTGTAACTTCAAATCAGCAAATTCTGCCATAAGTTGTGCAATGTTATGATCCAAGGATGGAGCTTGTACCTGAGATGTTGAGACTATCTCTACTCGTGGTGGGGTTGGCACACTTGGAGAAGATTGGAATGTGGACTCAATATGAAGAGTGGCCTCCTTCTTCAAAGCAATACGAAGAGCCTCTATAAAACTAGTCGGATCTTTGCTAAGAACTTTTCCATGCAAGCGGGGATCCAAAGCCCTGATAAACTTGCTCATCTTAAGGTGCTCCGTTGCTAAAGAACTCTTTGAATCTTCCATAGAAGGTGAAGAAGAAGAAGCAACAACATGTAAAGCAGCTTATTGATATTTGATGAATAAGGCTTCATACCTCACTGAAAAGGCAAAAACTGACTCTCCATCCTTTTGGAAAATTTGATCCAATTGCAATGGTAAAGCATTTGGCGACTCCACTGTCCCAAATCTCTCCTTCATTGCTTTGGTCAACCTTTCCCAATCATTCTTGGACTCCTCTGGCAAAGCCTCATGCCAAGTTAAGGCTATACCCTCCAAGAAATCTGGAAGTATTTCTACCCTCTCCTTCATAGACCAACCCGTCAAGCGGCATGCTCGGTTAAACTCTCGGAGATAACTCCCCGGGTCTTCTCCTTCCGATCCTTGGAACACCGGAATGTTGAACATCTTGCACCAAAAGATGAGTAGCAACAAGGGAAATTTACTTGTTTCAAAATAACTTTCCTTTAATCATGCGGGACCTTGAGGTTAAAATAGAATAATTCTAAGTAAAACCTGCCCACCGTCTCCACCAAAAGATGTGACACGAAGTTGGGGTTTGGACTTCGGTCACTTCTCAGAATCAAAACACACTTCTATAAAACCTCACAGCCTCCTCATCTCCCTTTCTCTCCCTAGGTTAAGATAAAGATATACACATCAAAGGTGAGATCATAATTCATGGAAGGAAAGATGAAAGGCTCATGAGAAGCAAGAATTTCTACCAGTCTTGCAGCTCCAAACAAGAGGGCGATTCTTTGTTGGAAGAAAACCTTCCGACTCAGGATTATGTGAACGAAAACATACGGAGAATATTGGTAAGGTTCATCCGTTCGAATTGGGTGATTTGGATGGAACATATTAAAGATATAGCAATCACTTACAAGAGGAAAAGACACATGGGGTTTGCCTTTTGATAAGAGATTAGGAGGAATTAATCATGATTAAGAAGAAAGATTGGCCAAAAGTCTATAAAAACAGAGAAACACAGAGAATTACAATTTTAAATCCATATAGGCTATGTAAGAGAGGATTATATAGATGCGTAGAGCTTGAAGAGAGCTTCGCGTCTATATAAAAACTTTCAAAAATGGACAACCGAGCGAAAAGTTATGAGCATTTTACTGCAAAACTATAAAACTGCCAAAATTCTATAAAAATAGAGATACACAGAGAATTGCAGTTTTAAATCCATATAGACTGTGCAAAAAAGGATTATATAGGTGTGTAGAGCTTAAAGAGAGCTTTGCGCCTATATAAAAAAGGATTATATAGGTGTGTAAAGCTTAAAGAGAGCTTCGCGCCCATATAAAAACTTTCAAAAAAGGACAACCGAGCGAAAAGTTATGAGCATTTTACTACAAGACTATAAAACTGCCAAAATTCGTCTAAAAATTAGCAACTTTGGAAGAAATTCTGATCATCAATGAAGTAAGGGATTAAGAAATTAGTTACATGAGTGGAAAGAGCATAGAAAGAGCTTCCTAGCCATATGATCAATTTAAGAAACCAATACCCGAGTGATGAGTAATTATTGGTTGAAATTTGGGTATTGGACCACAAAAACTGCACATCTCTCTCTTTGCATGAAACCTCAATTTTCACATAGCCTCTTGCCTCTCATCTCCCTAATGATTCAAGCTAGAGGGTAAGGGTTAACATTGCTCAGCGGACAATCATAAAGATTTACCTATGGTCCCCAAAGTCTTTCCACATGCTCATTACCGCTAAAACCATTGGTACCTCCAAAGGAGGGCGGTAATAAGGCAAGGGCTACCTTGAGAAGTCATAGGCCCGCCAAGATAATAACTCCTTATCCCACTTATCATGAATCATCAAAGAGGTCCAAAATTGGGTTAAGCATGAGGAGCTAATGCTAAATGAGATATTCACATGTAAAGAGAGTGTTTGAATAAGGGTTTGAAAGATAAGAGAATGGCAATGACACAAAATGCTCAATTGAGGAGGCTCATTCCTTTGATTTGAAAGGGAGAGGAGGGCTCCTTTTATAGGTGGAGAATCACCCTCTCTTTTATAGGTGGAGAATCACCCTCTCTTCCATTGTTACAAATTACAACATAAAAATCTTCAACCCTTCAGTGACATAAGGGTAGATGTCACCATCAATTGTCCTCTTAGGCTAAGTCTTCTATTGATTATTAAATTGAAGACTTTTTGACTTTGAGAGTGTGATAAGATAATAGCCATGCCTTAGTGGCATGTAGGTGGAGATCCCACTTACACATGGCGGAATTCTCCTCTTCCATGTAGGCATTCTAGAAGAATCTTTCCCAATTATGCACCTACATACACTCCTCCACATGCCTTCCACACTCCCCAACTTGTAGCCTTATGGTGAATACCATATTAATAATACAATTAAAATCCATGTGAGCATGAAGGTCCACTTTTATTTTTCACATCACTAGTCTATCTACCATACAAAAGTATTTATCAAGCATACTTGTGGCATTTACAATGTGTGCACCCTAAATCAAGTAAAACCATTATATTTGAAGATAGAATATTGTTATCGGGGTAGCCGCCAAGCCGCCGCATCACCACGCCGTTATTCCATTGTGGGCGCCGCAATCTTCTTGGACAAGCTTCCACCTTATTACCATTGCGAAACCATCAAAATGTGCACAAAATTGACAATGAAAGATATCAATTTTTCATGTCACACTAGCTCATAGTACCCAGCAATATAATGACAATGAAAGATATCAATTTTTCATGTCACACTAGCTCATAGTACCCAGCAATATAATGACTTATAAAAATCAAGATGGAATCTCCATTGAAGATTAGCAAGATCAACCACCAACAGATCCATATAAAAGAGCCATGGACTCATCCGTTGAGGACCAGTAAGGTCAATTAACCAGATCCATGCTCGGTTTCAGAAAACAACTCTTACTCCTTGTTCCAAGCTTCTCAAGCTTGAGAGGGGTTGAGAAGAGAGAAACATTGAGAATTTATGAAAAAAGATCAAAATTCACACTTTACCTTACAAATTACTTAATTCTTTGATCATGGTAGAGGTCCCCAACCAATCAATTGGTTTGGTATGTTGATGGAGCCACCAATGGTGATTGAAGAAAGAGGGAAGCTCCAATTTCTTCAATTTGGAGAGAATTTTAGAGAATAGTAAAAATTATCATTATTTCAGTATAATTCTGGTATAGTAAAATTCTCCTATTTTTTTACAAAGGCTCAGGTTCTATTTATAGGAGAGGGAGGCTCTAACCAAGACCAACTGATTTCTAGAATTTTCTAGATTTCAGTTTGGTTGAATTTAGACCAGATTTGGACCTAGTTTGGTTCCTTTTTTATTCGGTTTGATCCAAGAGAGAGGAGAGATAAAAATATCACATTTTTATTTTAGTTTAAAACTCATTCAAGCATGTGAAATAGGCACCTCCTTGAAGGGACTCCCCTTCCTTACACATGTGTCAAAATGGAATCATTATACCCAAAATATCCCATTTTTTTAGTAATACTCATAGTTTTTTACTAATAAACCTTGTACATAGTCAACTCTTCATCTTATGTGGGCATTTACTCATTTTTGGATATTTTTCTTTTAAAAATTGGATTTATCTCCTCCCCACAAATGGATTGATCTTATTGGCCGCCCATGGGAACCTTAATTGGACCATAATCTAAAATTTTTTGAAAATCTAGACCCTTAGGCTAAGGTCCTTTATACCCATTTCCAATTAATTTCAATTGCACATTGGAAAGCTCTTTTTGAATTTCTGTTTCAGGGGAATTCATTTTAGACACTAGGAGGATTTTTATATCCAAAAATATCTCAATTTTGGACTATCTCTCTCTAGACATTTTCTCTCTCTAGGTCAAAACAGGGTAAAACAAAATCTTTCTTTTATTTTAGAGAGGGAAATAGTTATAAGATCAGAAGGGGAGATTCTTACACCTGCACACTTCAAAAAGCTAGAGGGAGGAATCTTACAGTGGGCCTTCATGCTCACATGGATTTTAATTGTATTATTAATATAGTATTCACCCATAAGGTTACAAGTTGAGGAGTGTGGAAGGCATGTGGAGGAGTGTGTGTAGGTGCATAATTGGGAAAGATTCTTCTAGAATGCCTACATGGAAGAGGAGAATTCCGCCATGTGTAAGTGGGATCTCCACCTACATGCCACTTAGACTTGGCTATTATCTCATCACACTTTCAAAGTCAAAAAGTCTTCAATTTAATAATCAATAGAAGACTTAGCCTAAGAGGACAATTGATGGTGACATCTACCCTTATGTCACTGAAGGGTTGAAGATTTTTATGTTGTAATTTGTAACAATGGAAGAGAGGGTGATTCTCCACCTATAAAAGGAGCCCTCCTCTCCCTTTCAAATCAATGAATGAAGCCTCCTCAATTGAGCATTTTGTGTCATTGCCATTCTCTTATCTTCAAACCCTTATTCAAACACTCTCTTTATATGTGAATGTCTCATTTAGCATTAGTTCCTTATGATTAACCCAATTTTGGACCTCTTTGATGATTCATGATAAGTGGGATAAGGAGTTACTATCTTGGTGGGCCTGTGACTTCTCAAGGTAGCCCTTGCCTTATTGCCGCCCTCCTTTGGAGGTACCAATGGTTTTAGCCGTAATGAGCATGTGGAAAGACTTTGGGGACCATTCATAGGTAAATCTTTATGATTGTCTGGTGAGCAATGTTAACCCTTACCCTCTAGCTTGAATCATGAAGGAGATGAAAGGCAAGAGGCTATGTGAAAATTGAGGTTTCATGCAAAGAGAGGGAAGTGCAGTTTTTGTGATCTAATATCCAAATTTCACCCGGGTAATTACTCATCATTCGGGTATTGGTTTCTAAAATTGATCATATATCTAGGAAGCTCTTTATATGCTCTTTCCACTCATGTAACTAATTTCTTAATCCTTTACTTCATTGATGATCAGAATTTTTCCAAAATTGCTAACTTTTAGGCAAATTTTGGTAGTTTTATTGTAGTAAAATGCTCATAACTTTTCGCTCGGTTGCCTGTTTTTTAAAGTTTTTATATAGGCGCAAAGCTCTCTTCAAGCTCTACGTACCTATGTAATCCTCTTTTGTATAGTCTATATGGATTTAAAACTGTAATTCTCTATGAATCTCTATTTTTATAGACTTTTGACCATTATTTCTTCTTAATAATGATTAATTTCTCTTAATCTCTTATCAAAAAGTAAATCCCATGTGTCTTATTCTCTTATAAGTGATTGCTATATTCTTTTACTTTTAAGATGTTCCGTCCAAATCGCCCAATTTGAACGGATGAACCTTACCAACATTCCCCGTATGTTTCCGTTCACATAATCCTCAGTCGGAAGATTTTCTTCCAACAAAGAATTGCCCTCTTGTTTAGAGCTACAAGATTCTTGCTTCTCCTGAGCCTTTCATCTTTCCTTCCATGAATTATGATCTCACCTTTTGATCTGTTTATCTTAACCTAGGGAGAGAAAGGGAGGTGAGGAGGCTATGAGGTTTCATACAAGTGTGTTTTGATTCTAAGAAGTGACCGAAGTCAAAACCCCAACTTTATGTCACATCTTTTGGTGGAGTTGATGGGCAGGTTTTACTTAGAAATATTCTATTTTAACCTCAAGGTCCCGCATGATTAAAGAAAAGTTATTTTGAAATAAGTAAATTTTCCTTGTTACTACTCATCTTTTGGTGCAAGATGTTCAACATTCCGGTGTTTCAAGGATCGGAAAGAGAAGACTCGGGGAGTTATCTCAGAGAGTTTAGCCGAGCATGCCACTTGACGGGTTGGTCAGAAATACTTCCAAATTTTTTTTGGAGGGTGTGGCCTTAGCTTGGCGCATGAGGCTTTGCCAGCGGAGTCCAAGAATGATTGGGAAAGGTTGACCAAAGCAATGAAGGAGAGAATTGGGACAGTGGAGTCACTAAATGCTTTACTATTGCAATTGGACCAGATTTTCCAAAAGGAAGGAGAGTCAATTTCTACCTTTTCAGTGAGGTATGAAGCTTGTTCATCAAATAGCAACAAGCTGCTTTACATGTTGTTGCTTCTTCTTTTTCACCTTCTATGGGAGAGTCAAAGAGTTCTTTAGCAATGGAGCACCTTAAGATGAGAAAGTTTATCATGGCTTTGGATCCTCGCTTGCATGGAAAAGTTCTTAGCAAAGATCCCCCACTAATTTTAAAGAGGCTCTTTGTATTGCTTTGAGGAAGGAGGCCACTCTTCATATTGAGTCCACATTCCAATCTTCTCTGAGTGTGCCGACCCCACCAACCACGAGTAGAGATAGCCTCAACATCTCATGCACAAGCTCCATCCTTGGATCATAACATTGCACAACTTATGGTAGAATTTGCTGATTTGAAGTTACACTTAGTCAACGCAAGGCTACCTAGGGTTCCATGAGTTGAGGATAAACCTAGGGATAGAAGTAATGTCACATGCTATGAATGTCAAGAGAAGGGGCACTATCGCACTCAGTGTCCAAAATTGAGAAAAAGAGAGGCTAAAAGTTTAGCACGTTTAGAGGAAACATGCTCAAAAGAAGAAGAGGAAACATTGATGCCATTAATGGCAAAAAGGGGGTCATAAAACTAGGAGCCAAGAAGAAGAAGAACAAGAAGATAAATTTGAAGGAGAGGAGAAAAATAAGAAGAAGAAGAAGTCGTCTAGGACAAAAAAAGGATTATCTGACTTTTCTCTTGGACAAGGATCTCTTAGTTATGACCTCTTAACATATCTTAGGAAAAAAATGGCACAAATCACATTTGGGCAGCTTTTGGCACTCTCTCCAAAGCTCAGAAAGGAATGGGGTAAGCTGGCTAGCACAAGGGAATCTAAGAAAAAGAAGAAGAGGGATAATGGGACTCCTATGGCTCAAAAGGTGGATATTGATGTAGGAGATGATGTGCCTGTGTGATTGATGTCATCATTGAGGGACAAACAATTTCTAATGCATACATTGATGGAGGTGGGTCAATCAATGTCATGAGTGAAAAAACAATGAAAGATGTCGATTTAAAGTTGTCTTCTACTAACTCTCCCTATCGCATCAAACTTGCTGATAATATAGGGTGAAAACCTTAGGAATTGTTAGGAATTTGGAAGTGGATGTATGTGGTATTTCTGTGCCTACAACTTTCCAGGTCATTCCTACAAAGCTTAATGCTAGGTCTTACCCATTGATATTGGGTAGGCCATGGCTTCGCCAAGTGAAGGCAATTCAAAAGTGGGAGACAGGTGATCTTATTCTACAAGGTAAGAATAAGAAGGTCCACTACAACATCAAGAGTCATCGTCGCAAGAAAGTGGTAAGAGGTGAACCTTCAACTTCCAAAAGTTCAGAGTCAGTACTTGGGAAAGTTTATAAGGGTATTTTTGGATGATTTTTGCATTTATTCAAGCCACATGGATCACTTGGAAAAGTTGAGGTTGGCCTTGCAAAGTATTGATGATGCAAAAGGGTGTCTTAATCCTGGAAAATGTCGCTTAAAGGAAGGTGGTTCTCTTAGGACATGTTATCTCAGAAGAAGGCATACAGATGGATTTTGAGAAGGTGCAGGAAATTGTGGCCCTCCCACCTACCAATGTAAGGGAGGTAAGGAGGATTTTGTGTAAAACAAAGTATTACCAATGCTTTGTTGACATGTTCTCTAAGAAGATGTATCCTATAAATCTGTTGACAAAGAAGAATGTTTCTTTCTGATGGGGACCCGATCAAATTCAATCTTTTTGTTTGCTCAAGGAATGCATGAGTCAAAGTCCAATAATTATGCATCCTCTCCTAGGTGGGGGGAGGACTTCTATGTGAACCCAAGTGTCTCATCACATTCAATGGGTGCTATAATCTTGCAAAAGGGAGAGCAAGGGTGTATGCAACTAGTGTATTATGCAAGCCGACAACTCACTGATGCTGCGGAGGAGAGGTATGGTGAAATGGAGAAAGGTGGTTTGTCTCTTATTTTTGCAGTAAAGAAGTTCAGGTCATACTTGTTACCTCGCCCTTTTCTCTTCCTCACATCTCAACCTTCTTTACAAATCTTGGTCCGCAAACCCAATCTTGCAGGAGGGAAGTTTGCAAAGTGGATTTGTGAGCTTCAAGAATTCTCTTTCACTTTTATTACAGAAAACATCACTAGGGCCTCTCTTACAGATTTGCTTACAAGGAAGGAAGAAGGAATAGGAAGGAAGAGGAAGAAGGAATAGGAACAAAGGAAGAAGTATATGAAGATTTGGAGACACCACCAACTGCTTTCACTATGCATTTTGATGGAGCCTTAGCCCTTCCAGGAAATGTGGGGCTGGGGGGATAGTTTTATTTGATCCAGAAGGAAAAGAGGTATGGACCAAGGGTAGGGAATTTCCAAAGTCTATATCAAATAATGTGGCTGAATACAATGCATTAATTTGGGGATTAGAAGATTGCATAAAAGAGGGACTTAAAGAGGTAGAGGTTAAAGGGGATTCGCAATTGGTCATCCGACAAATGAAAGGAGAATATAAGGCAAGGAGTCCTAATCTCCAAGAATTGTATAAAAGGGCAATGGAGTTAAAAGAAGCTTTTGAGTTTTGTAAATTTGTGCATGTTAACAGGAAGGATAATCAAAAGGCTGATGAATTTGCTACTAAAACTTTGGCTTCTTTCAAAGTAGCTATTCTTGCATTAATGGATACAGGTTGGCCTGAGCTCCAAATGTTCAATACTATTTAGATACAGGATACTTCCCTCCTAGATTGAGTCCTCAACAGAAGCAAAGGCTTACAAGAAAAGCTCATCCTTACTCAATTCTCGGGGGATAGTTTTATTTGATCCAGCAAGAAAAAAAGAGGTATGGACCAAGGGTAGGAAATTTCCAAAGGCTATATCAAATAATGTGGCTGAATACAATGCATTAATTTGGGGATTAGAAGATTGCATAAAAGATGGAATTAAAGAGGTAGAGGTTAAAGGGGATTCGCAATTGGTCATCCGACAAATGAAAGGAGAATATAAGGCAAGGAGTCCTAATCTCCAAGAATTGTATAAAAGGACAATGGAGCTAAAAGAAGATTTTGAGTTTTGTAAATTTGTCTATGTTAACAGGAAAGGATAATCAAAAGGCTGATGAATTGGCTACTAAAACTTTGGCTTCTTTTAAAGTAACTATTCTTGCATTAATGGATACAAGTTGGCCTGAGCTCCAAGTTGGCCTGAGCTCCAAGATGTTCAACACTATTTAGATACAGGATACTTCCCTCCTGGATTGAATCCTCAACATAAGCAAAGGCTTACAAAGAAAGCTCATCCTTACACAATTCTAGGGGATGTTCTTTACAAGCAAGGTAAGGATAAGATTCTTAGGAGGGTAGGGAGCTTGGAAGAATCTAAAAGGATTATGGAATTATGTCATGAATGTTCAAGTCACTTTGCCTCAGCCAGCACAACTCGGAGGATCCTTAACGCAGGTTATTATTGGCCTCAACTCAACAAAGATGTCTATGAGTGGTGCAGAAGCTATGAAGTATGCCAGGCATATGGGCATAAGCAATTGGTTCCCGGACCCTTAAACCCAATCCCAACATATGGTCCATTTGAAAGGTGGGGATTAGATTTTGTGGGCCCACTTTGTTAGAGGCTTACCACCCTAACAGTTATTCAATCAAGACACATGCAGTTCAGGGGAAAACACAATAGTAGACTGCACATATAAGCATGAAACTACACAGTATAGAAGCAATAAACATCACAACACAAAGAATCAAAGGTACTACTGTCTTGTATTCATCATCATCAAACTACAAGTCCCAAAACACACAGTACAACAGCAGGAAGATAACAACTAACTGCTCATGTAGCGTGAAAAACTACTCCTTCGCCAAGAGATCATTCGGGTACATATAAGGCACTTGTGTAAACATGCCTTTAAGATTCAAAGCTTCAACCTTGATTGCTACCAAAGAGTAAGTAAAGGGTAATTACTGAGACAGCTCAGGCACTAACACCTGGCACACCCGATGGGCAATGTTTACAAAACATTGTGAGGACCCCTAATCCCTTGATCAGAAACAATATCAAAATGGTCTTCAGCTTTAGCCTGTTGCTCCTTTGCATCTGCAACTTCAACATCAGTAAACCTGTCAAACTCCCCACCAATGTCTGCATCCACCACTCCTGAACTATCTCCAGTGTTCCTGCTTCAGTCTCCTTATCCAACACTTCCTGAACAGTGTTCAGTTCTGGTTCTTCAACATTCCCTTGTCCTCCTGCATCCACGAAAGGTGCCACTAGCACTGTGTCTGCTCTACTGCATATTCAGTTGACTGTATTTGAAGTTCACCCTGAACATTATCTAGCATCACAGCATCATTCTGCTCCTCAACTTGTGCAGGTTGCAAATACACATGTTGCTGTAACTGTTCATACTACTGCTTCAGCTCAGTATACTATATCTGCAATAACAAATTCTCTTCTTTTGTCTCTTCCTCTGCAAAAGCCTGATATGGCTTACTTACCACATCATACATTTTTAATTTGATTTGCTCCCAGACCCCCTTCATGTACTCCATCATACATTTTTAATTTGATCTGCTCCCCCAGACCCCCTTCATGTACTCCATCAGTTCAATCTTCATCTTTTCAACATCCCCTGAGCTCAAGTACCAACCATCAACATCCAACTCTTCCTCTGACATTTGTCTAATTTTCTCCTCTACCTTCCTACAAGCTGTAACCCTACTCAGCAAAACCCTATTGCTGCTCTCCAAGGTTGCATTTAAGGTAGACATTTCAGTCAACTGACTCTGCATCACCTGAAACCATTCATCTCTCCATTGTCTAACTGTATCTGAAGTCTTCTCTCTAGTTGCTACTACCTGCTTGTAGTAGTCTAACTCCTTCTGTATCAGTTTACTTGCATCAATTAATTCTTTGACCTTGACCTCTGCAAAGCATCAACTTCAGTCTATTTCCTCCTATCTTTCAAAACTCCCTCCTTAATCTGCTTCAACTCACTATGAAGCCCGTCATTTTCCCTGCTCAGTAATGTAAAATCCACAGAGTGATGTTCCATATATTCCTTAACCAAATTCAAAGCATTCTGTGCCTAAGAAAATGACACATTTAAGTTAGCCTTAGCCATGCTAGGCTCACCCACATCAGAAACTCTAGCTTTAAGAACTGACTCTTCCTTTGCAGCACTGCTCTTCAGCTTTTTGATTTTAAAACCTGTCTTAGCTGACATAAGCACTACAGTTTTCTCAACTGGCTCTTCCACAATTTCAGCAAACAAATCCCCAAATTGCTTGTCCAAATTCATTCTAACTGATGCCAACAAAGACTCTTTCTTTGAATACCTTGCAGACATAAGGTCTTCTGCCACCTCAGGCATCTGCATAGCCCTATGATCCTGATGCAATATTTGCCTTTTTTTCCTTCTTTGTGTAGACCCTGAATCCTCAAGCAAATGTGCTGGTACCAAAAATTGTCTACCCCTCAAAATGCTTTTGTTGTTCACATACTGGAAAATTGCTACGAGATAAGGACCCACTTTAGTAGTTCTATCTTTCCTCTTCTGCTTGGTATACAGTTCAAACCTGATCCTGTCATAGATAATATTCGCCCATCCCATCTGTCTTACTACCACTCTCTGCTGCCAACAGTATTCCATAATTTTCTCTACTAATGTACTCAGACTTGACCAGCAAAAATACCCTCTCTATGAACCACTTTATTTGCTGCAATCTCACTGGGTTCTTCATACCCGACGGCAGATAGTAATGCCTTTCTCCCTGAGACTAACCAAAAGCCTTAGACATGACTTTCTCAGTAGCCTTTCCAACTTCATTATCATCTGCAGTAGAAAGATCAAACACCTTGGCCACCAATTCTTCAGTGAAGTACTCATCTTCAAAAATATGAGCATCATTCAACTGCTGCAAATGCTTCAAATAAACTGCTGGCATTTGATTCTGCCTCCAACTTTCCCAAGGCAACCTTGCAAAATCTAATAAACCAATCTTTCTAAGCCATGCAACATTTTCTTCAGTGAAGATTGAGTCATACCTAAAGTCCAAGAATGTGTACTCCAAAAGCATTTCATCCTTGGCAAAAGCTAGCACCT
The DNA here is from genome assembly GCF_041138505.1 of Cibotium barometz. NCBI lineage: Eukaryota > Viridiplantae > Streptophyta > Polypodiopsida > Cyatheales > Cibotiaceae > Cibotium > Cibotium barometz. Next base: position 39,596,080 of record NC_141102.1, on the reverse strand, counting down.
TATTGGGTGTAACTATCTCCACCTCTTCATCTGAAGCTGTGTCGGTAACCATAGGGCCTTGATATCTTGTCTTCCTGCCAGAACACAGCCAATGATGGTGGCTCGTCATCGTTTCCCTTTGAACTAGTGCCAGCTCCAAACGAAACACCTTGAAGGTTCGACATGCATACAGAGAGAGAAAAACGCTCATAAGAAAAGCTCTCAACTCGCATACAAATTGGTACCAACCCAATCACTTCACATGCATAAATATTCGGTGTCTCATCCACATCATTAATATTACCCTCTTGTCGATGGCTGATTATTTCTCCCAAAAATGATTTAAGAAGGCGAAATCCATTGACTGGCTTAGAAATGATTTGACCTGCCACATCAACTAAAATAAAAGTATTGGGTCCCACACACTGAACCATCTAGAATGGCCCCACATACCTCAACTTCAGTTTACCAGGTTTAGGCCCAAGTTTACTATTGTAAACCATGACCCAATCTCCTGCAACAAAAATTTAAACTTAATATTCCTGTTAATCCAAGCCTGTCTTCTCTGCTGAATCACCTCTGCAATATATATACTTTGAATCCTATCTTCTTCCAACTTCAGTAAAGCTTCCTTCCTAAAATTGACTGATTGTTCAGGAGACAGTCTCTGCAGAACTGCAACCCTGAGACTTGGTACAAGAAACTCCATAGGCACTACTGCTTCCAACCCATACACCAACTTGAATGGTGTCATGCCAATAGTCACTTTAAATGTTGTTCTAAAAGCCCAGAGTGCTGAGTCCAACTTCTCATCCCAATCTATCCTGTTTTGGTTCACCAACTTTCTGATTATCCTAATCAAAATCTCGTTGGTACTCTCTGCCTGTCCATTAGCTTGAGGTAAACAATTGATTTTTTATGCAGTATCATGTGCAACTCTATCAGTTTACTAATCACTTTATTAATGAAATGCCCTCCTTGATCGAAAACTAACTCAATTGGACATCCAAATCTGGTCATAATATTCTTATACAAAAATTTAGCCACACTCCTTGCTTTGTTATCCCTCAAAGCCATAGCTTCTACCCACTTTGTACAGTAATTAGTCACAACCAAAATATACCTGTTCTGTGAACCTAGCAGGTGGCTTGATGGGACCAACAAAATCTAATCCCCACTTTTGAAATGGTTCCAAAGGCAAGATAGGCTGTAGAGGCATTCTGTCCACATTCAATGGTCTACCCTTCCTTTGGCATAGCAAACGTTTCTTAGTAAATTCTTGAGCATCCTTTATCATAGTAGGCCACCAAAGCCCTGCCTGAAAAATTTTCCTTGCAATTACTTCCCCTGAAAAATGTCCTCCAGAATTACATGCATGAGCTTTAGCCAATACTGCTTTTTGTTCAAAATGACTTGATCAATCCCTCTTTTATACAGTACTCCTACAATGACTGTAAATGGTTTACTTCTTAATGCTAATCTTTTCCTATGATCCTTATTCATTTGTGCAGGCAACACTCCTTTAAAAACTAAAGCATATCCTCATACCAGTCCCTTGATTGATCAGTCACCCCTGAACTAGAAATAACTCTTAACTGATCAGATACCCCTGAAGAATCACCTTCTCCTGTTTCCAATCTACTCAGATAATCAGCCAATACATGAAGTCTTCCTGGAGTATGTATCACCACATAATCAAACTCCTGCAGAAGCAGTACCCACCTAGCCAACCTCCCTGAAAGGTGGGGTTTATTGACCAAGTAAATCAATGCCTGATGATCCACATGAAAAATTACCCTATTTGCCAATAGGTAATGCCTGAACTTTTGAAGTGCATAAATCATCCCCAAGCACTCCCTTTCAGTGTAATTCTTCTCTACAGGTGTCAGGACCCTGCTTGTGCATAGTAAATTGGCCTAAACCAGCCCCTGCTTGTTTCTTGCATTAAAGCTACACCCACTACTACATTAGATGCATCAACAAAAATGTGAAATGGCAACTTCCAATCTAGAACAATCAAAACTGGTGCTACAGTCAACATCTTCTTCAGAACCCTGAATGCTTTATCTTGCTCTTCTCCCCATTCAAATACAACACCCTTCTTTGTAAGCTTTGTTAATGATGTACATACATGAGCCAAATACCTCAAAAATCTGTTATGAAACTTCACTTGACCCAGAAATCTACTCAACTATTTGATTGTTCTCGGTGCTGGTGCCTTACAGATAGCCTCCACCTTTTGTGGATCAATAAACACACCTTCTTCAGAAATGACATGTCCTAAAAGAACTCCTCTTTTTACTACAAATGCACATTTGGCTAGATTTAATGACAGGCCAAACTCCCAGCATTTTTGAAAACACAACCTCAAGTGTCCAAGATGCTCTTGCTTTTTTCCAAAAACACTGAAATCATCCAAGAAAACCCTCATGAATGTTGTAAGGAAGTCAGCAAATACTCTCTGTATCACCCTTTGAAATGGAGGGGGAGCATTTTTCAATCCAAATGTCATCACATTACTAGCATAAACTCCCCATTCAGTTACAAAAGTTGTTTTATCCTTGTCTTCAGGTGCCATTAATATTTGGTTGTAACCACTAAACCCATCCAAAAACTGTAAATCTCATGTCCAGCTACTACTGCATCCAGTAGTGTATCACAAAAAGGCAAAGGAAATGGATCAGTGTGACTATAGCTGCATTCAATTTCTTGTAGTCCAAACACACCCTGAGCTTTCCATTCTTCTTTGGAACTACAACAATAGGTGATAGCCAAGTAACCTCATCCAAAGGATAAATGAATCCTACAGCTAACAATTTGTCAATCTCTTCTCTTTAACTTGTTTGGCAAAATTAGGATTCATCCTGTACCTTTGTTGCACAACTGGAACTACATCTGCTTTCAAATTAATTTTGTGTTGACAAAAACTAGCATCAATTCCTTTCATATCTGTGTATTTCCATGTGAAAACATCTTTAAATTCTAACAACAATTCCCTCAATTGGTGTTTAAACTCCTCATCCAAATCTGTTGACACCTTCACTGTCTGTGGTTCCTCCTGAGTATTCAGATTCAGTTCCTGCAGTTCATCCTGAGTTACCCTAGTAGTTCTTTCCATTTGATGTTCAAAGGCCCTCTCTGCCTGCTTAACTATCTCAATAGCTTCCTCCTCTTCTTTGTTTATTATCTGCAAATTCTTTAGCAGCTCATTACCCATTTCATTAGTTGACTGCTTACCCTCCTGAGCAATCACTGGTTTTTGAGTTAAAGATTGTATCCCATCATCTTCAGGCTACAAAACATACTTGGTTGCTATCTTTTGCACATCAACTTCAAAGATAGGCACAACTGATGAATCAGTTCTAAGAAATTCTTCTTCTACATCCTCTCCAATCTCTGCTACCATATTCAATCAATCTGCATCATGCAATGCCCTGAAACCAAGTGGAATTACCTTTTTTGCATCCATCTACATTCTAACTTTCTTCTTCCCTCTTTTCATTACTATGGAGTCTGATCCCCATAGTTGCTTCACTCTTGCTGCTCTTAACCAAGGTCTTCCCAACATCATTAGAACAAGCATATTCTTCCAGCCTAAGGACTACAAAGTTGGCTACAAACTGCAGTCCCCCAACTGAGATCTGCAAATTTCTCAAAATCCCCAAAGGTTGAACCCGTCTCTGATCTGCCATCTTCACCTGAAAAGGTGCTGGATCCCACTTCAAAAGATTCAGACGTTTGCAGGTCGACTCCGAAATGATATTGACTCCTAACCCCCCATCCAAGAGCATGCCTAGAAAAATTGGGATTTGGTGCAGCCATTGGTGGGGGTATCGAAAGTGGTTTGGGTGTTCTTACCGGGGTTGAAAGGTATATTAGATGTCCCTGTTGGTGCAAACTGTAACTGTCTTCTTGCCTTCAAGATTGTCGGAGTCAACAATACATTGACCAATTGCCCCAAGAGTGGGTCTGCTATGAGAGGAGTTGTTTGTTGGTCTTGTTGGTTTGCAGGTGGCTTCTCCTGCAGCCTGTGTTCAGGTCCTTACAGTTTAGTCCCCTCCCCAACAATTTCTACTCCTGCAACTTCCCCCCTTACAGGTTCTTCTTGGTCATAACTACCAGACTCATCTTCTTGCCTTCATCTTCTTGCCTTGCTTGTGCTGAAGCTTCTCTCCTGAATCTAAACCTTGTGCCATATGAATGCTGTGGTACATTGAACCCTCGTCGCAACTCACTCATGCATGGCCTCTTCTTCTTTGTCTGTAGTACTAGCACTTTCTTCTCATACAGGCTATAACAATTAGGCAAATTGCAAACACCAAAAGGTAAGAACGATGTAACTACCCTGTCAGCAATGGAAATCTTGATTTCTCTTGGCAGGTTTGGAAAGAATTCCTGCAGAAACTTTGTTGCAGACTCCTCAGCCTCTTCCTGTGGGGTTACCCAATTCGAGAATTCCCTCAGGTGGTCTATGTCAACCAACATGTTAGTACCCTGCTATTTTCCTGAATGCCATACGGTTCAAACTGAATTTAATACAACAGCAAGATCACCAAAGTGTTAGGGGCTTACTGCCCTAACAGTTATTCAATCAAGACACATGCAGTTCAGGGGAAAACACAACAGTAGACTGCACATATCAGCATGAAACTGCCCAGTATAGAAACAATAAACATCACAACATAGAGAATCAAAGGTACTGCTGTCTTGTATTCATCATCATCAAACTACAAGTCCTAAAACACACAGTACAACAGTAGAAAGATAACAACTAACTGCTCATGCAGTGTGAAAAACTACTCCTTCGCCCCAAGAGATCATTCAGGTACATATAACTACCAAGGCACTTGTGTAAACATGCCTTTAAGGTTCAAAGTTTCAACCTTGATTTCTACCAAAGAGTAAGTGAAGGGTAATTACTAGCTCAGGCACTAACACACTTCCTCGTTCCTCACATGGGAAGTATTACATATTGGTGGCCCACAGATTATGCAACAAGGTGGGCAGAAGCAAAGGCCATGGTCAATAATAAAGCAATGGCTGTGGCATCCTTTCTCAGGGAATATATATGTGTCCGATTTGGGTGTCCATTAAAAATCCTTATGGATGGGGGGAGGTCTTTCAAGAATGACTTGATTGAAGCTTTGGTGCAGAAATTAAAAATAAAGCATCTTATGTCAACTCCCTATTATCCCACAATGTAATGGTTTAGTAGAAAAACTAATGGACTGCTTTGTGGATCTTTGTCTAAGCTAGTGGATACTATGAAGAGAAAGTGGGATGTGCATTTGCCAGAGGTCCTATGGGCCTATAGGAAAACTCACAAACTCTCTCTTGGTTTCACACCTTTTCAGTTAGATTATGGAATGGAGAATTTTTTGCAATAGAATTGGAAATCACAAGTCTTCGCACATCTTTTGCACGCTTGAATAATGAAGAAGAAACACATGCCCAATGCCTAGTACAACTGGAGACCTTGAATGAGAGACGACTTCAGGAACTTCAAAATTAGGAGGCTGCACAACAACGGCGCAAGGCAAGGCATGACACTCTCACGAAGAAGAAGAAGAAGAAGAAGAAGCCAAAACTCAAGCAAGGAAGCTTAGTCATGAGGTATGATGGCCGTGTGGAGAAACGGCTAGATAAGAAGCTTCTTCGACATTGGGAAGGCCCCTTCAGGATAAAGCAAAAATTCAAAAATAACACCTATCTTCTAGAGGATGCAAGTGGCCACCCAGGAGGTTCGCGGACGTGCCAATGATGAGTACCGGCTAAAGATATTTTACCCTCGAGCACCATGGCCAGCAGACCCCCAAGATAAGCATGGAGGATCTGCTGGGAGAGAAAGATGTGACATGAAAAATTGATATCTTTCATTTTCAATTTTGTACATATTTTGATGGTTTCTCAATGGTAATAAGGTGGAAGCTTGTCCAAGAAGATTGTGGCATGGTGATGCGGCGGCTTGGCGGCTACCCTGATAATAGTATTCTATCTTCAAATATAATGGTTTTACTTGATTTAGGGTGCACACATTGTAAATGCAACAAGTGTGCTTGATAAATACTTTGGTATGGTAGATAGGCCAGTGATGTGGAAAATAAAAGTGGGCCTTCATGCTCACATGGATTTTAATTGTATTATTAATATAGTATTTACCATAAGGCTACAACTTGGGGAGTGTGGAAGGCATGTGGAGAAGTGTGTGTAGGTGCATAATTGGAAAAGATTCTTCTAGAATTCTTACATGGAAGATGAGAATTCTGCCATGTGTAAGTGGGATCTCCACCTACATGCCACTTAGACTTGGCTATTATCTCATCACACTTTCAAAGTCAAAAAGTCTTCAATTTAATAATCAATAGAAGACTTAGCCTAAGAGGACAATTGATGGTGATATCTACCCTTATGTGAAGGGTTGAAGATTTTTATCTTATAATTTGTAACAATGGAAGAGAGGGTGATTCTCCACCTATAAAAGGAGCCCTCCTCTCCCTTTCAAATCAATTAATGAAGCCTCCTCAATTGAGCATTTTGTATCATTGCCATTCTCTTATCTTCAAACACTCTCTTTACATGTGAATGTCTCATTTAGCATTAGCTCCTCATGATTAACCCAATTTTGGACCTCTTTGATGATTCATGATAAGTGGGATAAGGAGTTATTATCTTGGTGGGCTTGTGACTTCTCAAGGTAGCCCTTGCCTTATTGTCGCCCTCCTTTGGAGGTACCAATGGTTTTAGTGCGTAATGAGCATGTGGAAAGACTTTGGGAACCATAGATAAATCTTTATGATTGTCTAGTGAGCAATGTTAACCCTTACCCTCTAGCTTGAATCATGAAGGAGATGAAAGGCAAGAGGCTATGTGAAAATTGAGGTTTCATGCAAAGAGAGAGAAGTGCAGTTTTTGTGGTCTAATACCCAAATTTCAACTGGGTAATTACTCATCACTCGGGTATTGGTTTCTAAAATTGATCATATGGCTAGGAAGCTCTTTATATGCTCTTTCCACTCATGTAACTAATTTCTTAATCCTTTACTTCATTGATGATCAGAATTTCTCCCAAAGTTGCTAGCTTTTAGGCGAATTTTGGCAGTTTTATAGTCTTGTAGTAAAATGCTCATAACTTTTCGCTCGATTGCCCGTTTTCAAAAGTTTTTATATAGGCACGAAGCTCTCTTCAAGCTCTATATAGTTATGTAATCCTCTTTTGTACAATCTATATGCATTTACAAACTGCAATTCTCTATGTATCTCTATTTGTATAGACTTTTAGCCATTATTTTTTCTTTTAAATAATGATTAATTCCTCTTAATCTCTTATCAAAAAGTAAATCCCATGTGTCTTATCCTCTTGTAAGTGATTGCTATATTCTTTTACTTTAAGATGTTCCGTCCAAATCGCCCAATTCGAACGGATGAGCCTTACCGACATTCCCCGTATGTTTCCATTCACATAATCCTGAGTCAAAAGATTTTCTTCCAACAAAGAATGTTTGGAGCTGCAAGTCTGGCAGAAATTCTTGCTTCTCCTGAGCCTTTCATCTTTCCTTCCATGAATTATGATCTCACCTTTGATGTGTTTATCTTTATCTTAACCTAGGGAGAGAAATGGAGGTGAGGAGGCCAAGTGTGTTTTGATTCTAAGACCGAAGTCAAAACCCCAACTTTGTGTCACAATACCATAAGAAGTTAATTTACTACTACGATTTAAAGCAAAAGAAGCATCCCCAAAACAAAGACAATGCACAAGAATCTTTCAAGAATCTTTCAAGAATCTGAAGCTAATTGAGAATATTATTCAAAGATTCAATAAAATGTAACTATGGAAGAATCTACCAATAGAACCATTAAATAGAAAACTATCATTGAATGAATACATGATGTTACAAAGGGCATGTGTGCATGATTTAGACTACTATTACATGTGAACAAAAGCACTGGTACATGCTTGGTAAGAAAATTTAAACAAAGTTGATCTTGGTATTAAATATGCAAATCATTCGCATGGTTTTCCAACATTATCAAAAAAACAAAGGTAAGCAATAAAACTCATGTAATACCAACATGATAATGCATGCCTCACTTAATAATTGTGTAGACTACGATATAACTCCCTATATAAATTATAACTCCATACAAGCATAAACCATAAGAGTTATGTATAAAGGTAAAAATCTCTCTCTCTCTCTCTCTCTCTCTCTCTCTCTCTCTCTCTCTCTCTCAAACAATTATGGTGTATATCCCTCTCCCTACCTCTCACTCACATTGCATGCATAGAGGGATAAACACAACAATTATTTGTGTGTGTGTGTGTGTGTGTGTGTGTGTGTGAGAGAGAGAGAGAGAGAGAGAGAGTAGGCTTTGAATGAAAACTCTTGTAATAATATTAGAGTTTGCGTATTTACACTACTACACTACATAATCTATGATATGACTAGTTGAAGATAGAGTTCAATTTAAGTATAATCACAAAAGTATATCACATATTCATGGTTGCTTTTTATTGTGTGTGTAATAAAGCCTTTCAATATTCCAAAAAAACTTGCCAAAACCTATTGTTGATTACAAAGTGTTAAAAACACTTACCGAAACCCATTGCAATCCCAAAAGCCTGAGAAGCTTGCCGCCGCTCTTCTTCGAGAGGAACATAATGATGATGAACCTTCCGAGTCAAAGGGTGGATCAAAGTCTGAGACTTCCCAAGTCATGATTGGGAAAAGGATCGATCGAAAAATCTTTCAAATCAAGAAACGGCACTTGCAACACCATTTTTAGATTGCCACATCAACTAGTTGACATGGCACTTAGATGCCACATCATATTATCAACAAATAGATTGTTAGCATGTATGTGTAATAATCAATAGAAGACTTAGCCTAAGAGGACAATTGATGGTGACATCTACCCTTATGTCACTGAAGGGTTGAAGATTTTTATCTTGTAATTTGTAACAATGGAAGAGAGGGTGATTCTCCACCTATAAAAGGAGCCCTCCTCTCCCTTTCAAATCAATGAATGAAGCCTCCTCAATTAAGCATTTTGTGTCGTTGCCATTCTCTTATCTTCAAACCCTTATTCAAACACTCTTTTTACATGTGAATGTCTCATTTAGCATTAGCTCCTCATGATTAACCCAATTTTGGACCTCTTTGATGATTCATGATAAGTGGGATAAGGAGTTATTATCTTGGTAGGCCTGTGACTTCTCAAGGTAGCCCTTGCCTTATTGCCACCCTCCTTTGGAGGTACCAATGGTTTTAGCAGTAATGAGCATGTGGAAAGACTTTGGGGACCATAGGTAAGTCTTTATGATTGTCCGGTGAGCAATGTTAACCCTTACCCTCTAGCTTGAATCATGAAGGAGATGAAAGGCAAGAGGCTATGTGAAAATTGAGGTTTCATGCAAAGAGAGAGAAGTGCAGTTTTTACCGTCTAATACCCAAATTTCAACCGGTACTCATCACTTGGGTATTAGTTTCTAAAATTGATTATATGGCTAGGAAGCTCTTTATATGCTCTTTCCACTCATGTAACTAATTTCTTCATCCTTTACTTCATTGATGATCAGAATTTCTCCCAATGTTACTAACTTTTAGGCGTATTTTGGCAGTTTTATAGTCTTGTAGTAAAATGCTCATAACTTTTCGCTCGGTTGCCCGTTTTTGAAAGTTTTAATATAGGCGCGAAGCTCTGTTCAAGATCTACATACTTATGTAATCCTCTTTTGTACAGTCTATATACATTTACAACTGCAATTCTCTATGTATCTCTATTTTTATAGACTTTTGGCCATTATTTCTTCTTAATAATGATTAATTCCTCTTAATCTCGTATCAAAAAGCAAATCCCAAGTGTCTTATCCTCTTGTAAGTAATTGCTATATTCTTTTACTTTAAGATGTTCTGTCCAAGCAATGAAGGAGAGATTTGGGATAGTGCAGTCACCAAATGCTTTACTATTGCAATTGGATCAGATTTTCCAAAAGGAAGGAGAGTCAATTTTTACCTTTTCAGTGAGGTACCCAAATTTCAACTAGGTAACTACATATCACTCGGTATTGGTTTCTAAAATTGATCATATGGCTAGGAAGCTCTTTATATGCTCTTTCCACTCATGTAACTAATTTCTTAATCCTTTACTTCATTGATGCTCAGAATTTATCCCAAAGTTGCTAACTTTTAGGCGAATTTTGATAGTTTTATAGTCTTGTAGTAAAATGCTCATAACTTTTCGCTCGGTTGCCCATTTTCGAAAGTTTTTATATAGACACGAAGCTCTCTTCAAGCTCTACATATCTATGTAGTCCTCTTTTGTACATTCTTTATGGATTTAAAACTGTAATTCTTTGTCTCTCTCTGTTTTTATAGACTTTTGGCCATTATTTCTTCTTAATAATGATTAATTCATCTTAATCTCTTATCAAAAAGCAAATACCATGTGTCTTATCCTCTTGTAAGTGATTGCTATATTCTTTTACTTTAAGATGTTCCCTTCAAATTGCCCAATTCGAACAGATGGACCTTACCAACATTGTATGTTTCCGTTCACATAATCCTAAGTCGGAAGATTTTCTTCCAACAAAGAATTGCCCTCTTGTTTGGAGCTGCAAGATTGGCAGAAATTCTTGCTTCTCCTGAGCCTTTCATCTTTGCTTCCATGAATTATGATCTCACCTTTGATGTGTTTATCTTTATCTTAACCTAGGGAGAGAGGGAGGTGAGGAGGCTGTGAGGTTTCATACAAGTGTGCTTTGATTCTAAGAAGTGACCGAAGTCAAAACCCCAACTTTGTGTCACATCTTTTGGTGGAGTTGATGGGCAGGGTTTACTTAAAATATTCTATTCTAACATTAAGGTCCCGCATGATTAAAGAAAAGTTATTTTTAAATAAGTAAATTTTCCTTGTTGCTACTCATCTTTTGGTGCAAGATGTTCAACATTCCAGTGTTTCAAGGATCGGAAAGAGAAGACCCGAGGAGTCATCTCCGAGAGTTTAACCGAGCATGCCACTTGACGGGTTGGTCTATGAAGGAGATGACAGAAATACTTCCAGATTTCTTAAAGGGTGTGGCCTTAGCTTCGCGCATGAGGCTTTGCTGCTAGAGGAGTCCAAGAATGATTTGGAAATGTTGACCAAAATAATGAAGGAGAGATTTGGGATAGTGGAGTCACCAAATGCTTTACTATTGCAATTGGATCAGATTTTCCAAAAGGAAGGAGAGTCAGTTTTTACCTTAGTGAGGTACCCAAATTTCAACCAGGTAATTACTCAATCACTCAGGTATTGGTTTCTAAAATTGATCATATGGCTAGGAAGCTCTTTATATGGTCTTTCCACTTATGTAACTAATTTCTTAATCCTTTACTTCATTGATAATCAGAATTTCTCTCAAAGTTTAGGCAAATTTTGGCAGTTTTATAGTCTTGTAGTAAAATGCTCATAACTTTTCGCTCGGTTGCCCATTTTTGAAAGTTTTTATATAGGTGACGCGAAGCTCTCTTCAAGCTCTTCATACTTATGTTATCCTCTTTTGTACAGTCTATATGGATTTAAAACTGCAATTCTCTATGTATCTCTATTTTTATAGACTTTTGGCATTTATTTCTTCTTAATAATGATTAATTCCTCTTAATCTCTTATCAAAAAGTGAATCCCATGTGTCTTATCCTCTTGTAAGTGATTGCTATATTCTTTTACTTTAAGATGTTCCGTCCAAATCGCCTAATTCGAACGAATGAACCTTACCAGCATTCCCCGTATGTTTCCGTTCACATAATCTTGAGTCAGAAGATTTTCTTCCAACAAAGAATTGCCCTCTTGTTTGGAGCTGCCAGACTGGCAAAAATTCTTGCTTCTCCTGAGCCTTTCATATTTGCTTCCATAAATTATGATCTCACCTTTGATGTGTTTATCTTTATCTTAACCTAGGGAGAGAAAGGGAGGTGAGGAGGCTGTGAGGTTTCATACAAGTGTGTTTTGATTCTAAGAAGTGACCGAAGTCAAAACCCCAACTTTGTGTCACATCTTTTGGTGGAGTTGATGGGCAGGTTTTACTAAGAATATTCTATTTTAACCTCAACGTCCCGCATGATGAAAGAAAAGTTATTTTGAAATAAGTATATTATCCTTGTTTGCTACTCATCTTTTGGTGCAAGATGTTCAACATTCCGGTGTTTCAAGGATCGGAAAGAGAAGACCTAGGGAGTTATCTCCGAGAGTTTAACCGAGCATACCGCTTAACGGGTTGGTCTATGAAGGAGAGGGCAGAAATACTTCCAGATTTCTTAGAGGGTGTGGCCTTAGCTTGGTGCATGAGGCTTTGCGAGAGCAGTCCAAGAATGATTTGGGAAAGGTTGACCAAAGTAATGAAGGAGAGATTTGGGACAGTGGAGTCACCAAATGCTTTACTATTACAATTAGATCACATTTTCCAAAAGGAAGGAGAGAGTTTCTACCTTTTCGGTGAGGTATCCAAATTTCAACCAGGTAATTACTCATCACTCGGGTAATTACTCATCACTCGGGTATTGGTTTCTAAAATTGATCATATGGCTAGGAAGCTCTTTATATGCTCTTTCCACTCATGTAACTAATTTCTTAAACCTTTACTTCATTGATGATCAGAATTTCTCTCAAAGTTGTTAACTTTTAGGCGAATTTTGGCAGTTTTATAGTCTTGTAGTAAAATGCTCATAACTTTTCGCTCGGTTGCCCGTTTTCGAAAGTTTTTATAAGCGCGAAGCTCTATTCAAGCTCTACATACCTATGTTTCAAGCTCTATTCAAGCTCTACATACCTATGTTTTATACAGTCTATATGGATTTAAAACTGCAATTCTCTGTGTATCTCTATTTTTATAGACTTTTGACATTTATTTCTTCTTAATAATGATTAATTCCTCTTAATCTCTTATCAAAAAGCGAATTCCATGTGTCTTATCCTCTTGTAAGTGATTGCTATATTCTTTTACTTTAAGATGTTCCGTCCAAATTGCCCAATTCGAACGGATGAACCTTACCAGCATTCCCCGTATGTTTCCCTTCACATAATCCTGAGTCGGAAGATTTTCTTCCAACAATGAATTGCCATCTTGTTTGGAGCTGCAAGACTGGCAAAAATTCTTGCTTCTCCTGAGCCTTTCATCTTTGCTTCCATAAATTATGATCTCACCTTTGATGTGTTTATCTTTATCTTAACCTAGGAAAACAAAGGGAGGTGAGGAGGCTGTGAGGTTTCATACAAGTATGTTTTGATTCTAAGAAGTGACCGAAGTCAAAATCCCAACTTTGTGTCACATCTTTTGGTGGAGTTGATGGCCAGGTTTTTCTTAGAATATTCTATTTTAACCTCAAGGTCCCGCATGATGAAAGAAAATTTATTTTGAAATAAGTAAATTTTCCTTATTGTTGCTACTCATCTTTTGGTGCAAGATGTTCAACATTCTGGTGTTTCAAGGATCGGAAAGAGAAGACCCGGGGAGTTATCTCCGAGAGTTTAACCGAGCATGCCGCTTGACGGGTTGGTCTATGAAGGAGAGGGCAGAAATACTTCCAGATTTCTTAGAGGGTGTGGCCTTAGCTTGGCACATGAGGCTTTGCCAGAGGAGTCCAAGAATGATTGGGAAAGGTTGACCAAAGCAATGAAGGAGAGATTTGGGACAGTGGAGTCACCAAATGCTTTACTATTGCAATTGGATCACATTTTCCAAAAGGAAGGAGAGTCAGTTTCTACCTTTTCAGTGAGGTACCCAAATTTCAACCAGGTAATTACTCATCACTCGGGTATTGGTTTCTAAAATTGATCATATGGCTAGAAAGCTCTTTATATGCTCTTTCTACTCATGTAACTAATTTCTTAATCCTTTACTTCATTGATGATCAGAATTTCTCCCAAAGTTGCTAACTTTTAGGCAAATTTTGGCAGTTTTATAGTCTTGTAGTAAAATGCTCATAACTTTTCGCTCGGTTGCCCATTTTCAAAAGTTTTTATATAGGCGCGAAGCTCTCTTCAAGCTCTATGTACTTATGTAATTCTCTTTTGTACAGTCTATATGGATTTAAAACTGTAATTCTCTGTATATCTATATTTTTATAGACTTTTGGTCATTATTTCTTCTTAATATAATGATTAATTCCTCTTAATCTCTTATCAAAAAGCAAATCCCATGTGTCATCCTCCTGTAATAAGTGATTGCTATATTCTTTTACTTTAAGATGTTCCGTCCAAATCTCCCAATTCGAACGGATGAACCTTACCAGCATTCCCCATATGTTTCCGTTCACATAATCTTGAGTCAGAAGATTTTCTTCCAACAAAGAATTGCCCTCTTGTTTGGAGCTGCCAGACTGGCAAAAATTCTTGCTTCTCCTGAGCCTTTCATCTTTGCTTCCATAAATTATAATCTCACCTTTGATGTGTTTATCTTTATCTTAACCTAGGGAGAGAAAGGGAGATAAGGAGGCTGTGAGGTTTCATATACAAGTGTGTTTTGATTCTAAGAAGTGACCGAAGTCAAAACCCTAACTTTGTGTCACATCTTTTGGTGGAGTTAATGTGCAGGTTTTACTTTGTGTCACATCTTTTGGTGGAGTTGATGTGCAGGTTTTACTTAGAATATTCTATTTTAACCTCAAGGTCTTGCATGATTAAAGAAAAGTTATTTTGAAATAAGTAAATTTTCCTTATTCTACTCATCTTTTGGTGCAAGATGTTCAACATTTCCGTGTCTCAAGGATCGGAAAGAGAAGACCCGAGGAGTTATCTCCGAGATTTTAACCGAGCATGCCGCTTGACGGGTTGGCCTATGAAGGAGAGGGCAGAAAGACTTCCAAATTTCGTAGAGTGTGTGGCCTTAGCTTGGCGCATGAGGCTTTGCCAGCAAAGGAGTCCAAGAAGGATTGGGAAAGGTTGACCAAAGTAATGAAGGAGAGATTTAGGACAGTGGAGTCACCAAATGCTTTACTATTGCAATTGGATCACATTTTCCAAAAGGAAGGAGAGTCAGTTTCTACCTTTTCAGTGAGGTACCCAAAATTTAACCAAGTAATTACTCATCACTCAGGTATTGGTTTTCTAAAATTGATCATATGGCTAGGAAGCTCTTTATATGCTCTTTTCACTCATATAACTAATTTATTAATCCTTTACTTCATTGATGATCAGAATTTATCCCAAATTTGCTAACTTTTAGGCAAATTTTGGCAATTTTATAGTCTTGTAGTAAAATGCTCATAACTTTTCGCTCGGTTGCCCATTTTTGAAAGTTTTTATATAGGCACGAAGCTCTCTTCAAGCTCTACGTATGTATGAAATCCTCTTTTATACAATCTATATGGATTTAAAACTGTAATTTTCTGTGTATCTCTATTTTTATAAAATTTTTGGTCATTATTTCTTCTTAATAATGATTAATTCCTCTTAATCTCTTATCAAAAAGCGAATCCCAAGTGTCTTATCCTCTTGTAAGTGATTGCTATATTCTTTTACTTTAAGATATTTCGTCCAAATCGCCCAATTCGAACAGATGAACCTTACCAACATTCCCCGTATGTTTTCGTTCACATAATCCTGAGTCAGAAGATTTTCTTCCAACAAAGAATTGCCCTCTTGTTTGGAGTTGCAAGACTAGCAAAAATTCTTGCTTCTCCTGATCCTTTCATCTTTGCTTCCATGAATTATGATCTCACCTTTGATGTGTTTATCTTTATCTTATCTTAGGGAGAGAAAGGGAGGTGAGGAGGCTGTGAGGTTTCATACAAGTGTGTTTTGATTCTAAGAAGCGACCGAAGTCAAAACCCTAACTTTGTGTCACATCTTTTGGTGGAGTTGATGGGCAGGTTTTGTTGAAATTTGAGCATAATGATGAGCTATGGTGGATCAAACACTAGAATCAATATCATTAACAAAGTGATTAGTAAATGATTAAGACATAATTAGTGAATAATTAGCAAATAGATTAATGTAGGCATGGATACTCAAAAACCAGCAAATTCTCATTAGGGCTATGCCTCAATTTATAGAGTTTACATCAAGCATCAAATCCCATTGATTTCTCCATGATTCACTCCCAGAACCTTTTGCCTGATTCTCTCCACCTCTTCTCTTTTCCCTGATTATCTCCCAGAATATCTCCACACTCCTAAATTCCCTCATGCTACCCATTATTCTCTCCCAGTAGATTCTTCTAACCTTTTCACAGGTTTTTTCACAATTACATCTCCTCTTTTACAGCCTCTATCCAAGAGCTTGTTCCCACACACACCCTATTCACTTGTATTTTTCAACACCTCCCCTCAAGTGAATAATCCTAGCACACCTAGACCCTATACCAAGTTTGCCTCCCCTTACTTGGTAGTCCGCGACCAGTGTCTACTCCTCCCCTCAAGTTATCTCAGCACTCCTTGACAATCCGCGACCAGTGCCTCAAGTCCCTAAACTCCATAGTCCTTGATACTCTCTCTCTCTATGTGTCGAAGGCTACTATAAGTGCCCGTGACCTTGACTAAAGTGCTCACACATACATCTACCACGTGGCCTACATCATCGGTGGCTCAGAGGTGGTTTTACTTTATTGGGGTAGGTAACATTGGGTTGTTGGCTCTCTCTCTCTCTCTCTCAGAGATTTTCACATGGCTCCTCACTCTTTGGAGCCTCACATCTTCTCTTGTCTTCAGTCTTCTTGTCGTGGCAGCTTCTCTCCACGCGTCCGTCTCTTCTTCCAGTCTTCTCGGGGCAGCTTCTCTTCTTGTGGCAGCTTCTCTTCTCGTGTCCATGTCTTCCTTCAGATCTTCTTCTCGGTGTGGATCCTCTTCTTGGAAAGAGATATTCTTCTTCTTTCATGGTTGGGGCCATGAGCTCGTCTATCAGGTCATTTTGCTCCATGTGAGCAACATGTTTCAATGTTTTGCTAATAGTTCCTTTGGGTTTTTGATGTTCATCTTTTATCATTATGCAATGCAAACCCAAATTTATGCGGGAGGTCTTACCTCTTGCCTTAATCTGGACAAGGGCAGTGTCTGTTCCCATTTTTACACTGATAAAATGTGCCCAATACATAATGCGTATAGCATTCATTCTCATGCACATTCCAAATGCAACTCTGGTTGTGAATAATCTTGAATTTGAGTGAGATTTACAGGCATTAACCAAGGGTTGAATGCAAAATGATGATTTTCACAAATTTTATCAGCACAATTTTACCAGAAATTACATTAAATCAAGGGTAACCAATTTGTACGAGATGGTTGGAGTATCAAACCAACTCCGATTTGCAATCTGAAGTTATAGGGATCTGTATCAGATACCTAATGGTTAATTTGAACCCTCAATTGCACCAAAATATAGTGATTAGCACTGATTAATCACTGATTAGTAAATTAATGCTCTGTTTTGTGTGTAGAAAACAGAGTATGCGGGGAGTCCAGATCTGGTGCCTTCCACTTCAAATGAGCTCAAATGCTTTCAAAGGCATCAATAGCAATGAGTCTAGTAGAGGATTAAGCCAAGAAACACAAGATTTGACCAAATATTGAAAGCTTAATCTCTGTTTTACCAAAGTCACCTGCAGATTTGATGAAGAGCTTGGATCTCACTGTAGACTTGATGAAACTCAATTCTGTCTTCACCAGCTTGTAGAGCATGCTTGATTACCCCTTGGACTAAGAGGAATTAGAGACCTTTGATCTGTGGAAGTAGAAATCACCAAATCATCTCAGAAAAACGTAGCTTTTTAATCAGCAAAAATCGGGAGCTTTCGTGGGCGGTTTGCGCTTCTGATTCGATGGGCTGGAGCTCCTATGGGTTAGCTAGCTTGTGTTAGAAGCTTATGCCCTAATTCTATGTGTGCAAGGTGCTAGAGATCCTCCACTGGCTGGGGGTGAAGGGGAGAAGTGAAAACTCACTAAAAATTTGATTTTTTACTAATTATCTACTAATCCTAATTAATTAACTAATGGGCTCATAAATCTAATTGATTCTAGGCATGGCTCTGATACCATGTTAAAATTTGAGCATAATGATGAGCTATGGTGGATCAAACACTAGAATCAACATCATTAACAAAGTGATTAGCAAATGATTAAGACATAATTAGTGAATAATTAGCAAATAGATTAATGTAGGCATGGATACTCAAAAACCAGCAAATTCTCATTAGGGCTATGCCTCAATTTATAGAGTTTACATCAAGCATCAAATCCCATTGATTTCTCCATGATTCACTCCCAGAATATCTCCACCTTTTGCCTGATTCACTCCCAGAATATCTCCACCTTTTGCCTGATTCTCTCCACCTCTTCTCTTTTCCCTGATTATCTCCCAGAATATCTCCACACTCCTAAATTCCCTCATGCTACCCATTATTCTCTCCCAGTAGATTCTTCTAACCTTTTCACAGGTTCTTTCACAATTACATCTCCTCTTTTACAGCCTTTATCCAAGAGCTTATTCCCACACACACCCTATTCACTTGTATTTTTCAACAGGTTTTACTTAGAATATTCTATTTTTACCTCAAGGTCCCGCATGATTAAAGAAAAGTTATTTTGAAATAAGTAAATTTTCCTTGTTGCTACTCATCTTTTGGTGCAAGATGTTCAACATTCGGAGCGTGTTGTTCAATTGTGTGCCTTTTGCAAGGCATTGAACATATTTTAACACAAAAAAATAAATTCATTTTCATTTACAATGTTTTATTATAATGGAGTCGTAGATGGAGTGCATCCTACTCTAAGGAGACTCCTTTTATCTATTGACAAAGTGCATCATACTTTAAGGGGACTCTTTAGTAGAATAAGCTTCATCAAAATGAAATCTTTTAACCGTAGTTTTGACAAAGTGCATCCTACTCTAAGGGGACTCTCAATATACAATCTCTTGTATCAATGTTTGTAATTGGGGGTCTAGATCAATCAAATGGTATATCTTGGTTTCTTATGGACTGTAGAATGGCCAAGTGGTGGATCTAAAAATCTTTAAATCCTCCTCAATGTGTTGTAGCTCCACATGGTAGAGCTAGCTCAAAATTCTAGCTCTACCATGTGGTGGAGCTAGAACCCCTTAAAATCAAAATTACACCCCCATGATACTAGCACATTTTGTTACTCCCTTTTATAATTGAATGTAAATGGTTTTTGTTTGAATACTCCTTGGAATAATATCCTTGAAATAAATCTACAAGAAACCATCATAAATTAAGTTTCTTCATTGTGAATACAAAATTGTTGTATAAAATCATGTATTTGGTTATAATTATCATTTATGTTGGGTAGTACCTTAGTTATTTCTGCATTTTGATGGAGCCTTTAGCCCTTCCAAGCAATGTGGGACTGGGGGGATAGTTTTATTTGATCCAAAAGGAAAAGACGTATGGGCCAAGGGTAGGGAATTTCCAAAGGCTATATTAAATAATGTGGCTGAATACAATGCATTAATTTGGGGATTAGAAGATTGCATAAAAGAGGGACTTAAAGAGCTAGAGGTTAAAGGGGATTCGTAATTGGTCATCCGATAAATGAAAGGAAAATATAAGGCAAGGAGTCCTAATCTCCAAGAATTGTATAAAAGGGCAATGGAGTTAAAAGAAGCTTTTGAGTTTTGTAAATTTGTGCATGTTAACAGGAAGGATAATCAAAAGGCTGATGAATTGGCTACTAAAACTTTGGCTTCTTTCAAAGTAGCTATTCTTGCATTAATGGATACAAGTTAGCCTAAGCTCCAAGATGTTCAACACTATTTAGATACAGGATACTTCCCTCCTGGATTGAATCCTCAACAGAAGCAAAGGCTTACAAGGAAAGCTCATCCTTACACAATTCTAGGGGGATAGTTTTATTTGATCTAGAAGGAAAAGAGGTATGAGCCAAGGGTAGGGAATTTCCAAAGGCTATATCAAATAATGTGGCTGAGTACAATGCATTAATTTGGGGATTAGAAGATTGCATAAAAGATGGAATTAAAGAGCTAGAGATTAAAGGGGATTTGCAATTGGTCATCCGACAACAAATGAAAGGAGAATATAAGGCAAGGAGTCCTAATCTCCAAGAATTGTATAAAAGGACAATGGAGTTAAAAGAAGCTTTTGAGTTTTGTAAATTTGTGTATGTTAACAGGAAGGATAATTAAAAGGCTGATGAATTGGCTACTAAAACTTTACCTTTTTTCAAAGTAGCTATTCTTGCAATAATGGATACAGGTTGGTGGCTTGAGCTCCAAGATTGGTGGATTTAGATACAGGATACTTCCCTCCTGGATTGAATCTTCAACAGAAGAAAAGGCTTACATGGAAAGCTCATCCTTACACAATTCTAGGGGATATTCTTACAAGCAAGGTAAGGATAAGATTCTTAGGGAGAGTAGTGAGCCTGGAAGAATCTAAAAGGATTATGGAATTATGTCATGAATGTTTAAGTCACTTTGCCTCAACCACCAGCACAACTCTCGGAGGATCCTTAACACAGGTTATTATTGGCCTCAACTGAGCAAAGATGTCTATGAGTGGTGCAGAAGCTGTGAAGTTTGCCAAGCATATGGGCATAAGCAATTGGTTCCCGGACCCTTAAACCCTATCCCAGCATATGGTCCATTTGAAAGGTGGGGATTAGATTTTGTGGGCCCACTTCCTCGTTCCTCACATGGGAAGTATTACATATTGGCGGCCACACATTATGCAACAAGGTGGGCAGAAGCAAAGGCCATGGTCAATAATAAAGCAATGGCTGTGGCATCCTTTCTCAGGGAATACATATGTGCCCAATTTGGGTGTCCATTAGAAATCCTTACAGATGAGGGGAGGTCTTTAGAAATACATATGTGCCCGATTTGGGTGTCCATTAGAAATCCTTACAGATGAGGGGAGGTCTTTAGAAATACATATGTGCCCGATTTGGGTGTCCATTAGAAATCCTTACGGATGAGGTCTTTCATCAGGAATGACTTGATTGAAGCTTTGGTGCAGAAATTAAAAATAAAGCATGCTATGTCAACTCCCTATCATCCCCAATGTAATGGTTTAGTAGAAAAAACTAATGGACTGCTTTGTGGCTCTTTGTCTAAGCTAGTGGATACTATGAAGAGAAAGTGGGATGTGCATTTGCCAGAGGTCCTATGGGCCTATAGGACAACTCACAAACTCTCTCTTGGTTTCACACCTTTTCAGTTAGTTTATGGAATGGAGACTATTTTGTCAATAGAATTGGAAATCACAAGCCTTCGCACATTTTTTGCACGCTTGAATAATGAAGAAGAAACATATGCCAAACGCCTAGTACAACTGGAGACCTTAGATGAGAGGCGACTCTCACGAAGAAGAAGAAGAAGCCAGAACTCAAGCAAGGAAGCTTAGTCATGAGGTATAATGGCCGTGTGGAGAAACGGCTAGATAAGAAGCTTCTTCGACGATGCTGGGAAGGCCCCTTCAGGTAAAAGCAAAAGTTCAAAAATAACACCTATCTTCTAGAGGATGCAAGTGGCCACCCAGAAGGTTCCCGGACGTGCCAATCAGTACCAGCTAAAGATATTTTACCCTCGAGCACCATGGCTAGCAGACCCCCAAGACAAGCATGGAGGCTCTTATCTTCAAACACTCTCTTTACATATGAATGTCTCATTTAGCGCATTAGCTCCTCATGATTAACCCAATTTTGGACCTCTTTGATGATTCATGATAAGTGGGATAAGGAATTATTATCTTGGTGGGCCTGTGACTTCTCAAGGTAGCCCTTGCCTTATTGTCGCCCTCCTTTGGAGGTACCAATGGTTTTAGCGGTAATGAGCATGTGGAAAGACTTTGGGGACCATAGGTAAATCTTTATGATTGTCCGCTGAGCAATGTTAACCCTTACCCTCTAGCTTGAATCATGAAGGAGATGAAAGGCAAGAGGCTATGTGAAAATTGAGGTTTCATGCAAAGAGAGGGAAGTGCAGTTTTTGTGGTCCAATACCCAAATTTCAACCGGGTAATTACTCATCACTCGGGTATTGGTTTCTAAAATTGATCATATGGCTAGGAATCTCTTTATATGCTCTTTCCACTCATGTAACTAATTTCTTACTCCTTTACTTCATTGATGATCAGAATTTCTCCCAAAGTTACTAACTTTTAGGCGAATTTTGGCAGTTTTATAGTCTTGTAGTAAAATGCTCATAACTTTTCACTCAGTTGCCCGTTTTCGAAAGTTTTTATATAGACACGAAGCTCTCTTCAAGCTCTACATACTTATGTAATCCTTTTTTGTACAGTCTATATGCATTTAGAACTGCAATTCTCTGTTTATCTCTGTTTTTATAGACTTTTGGCCATTATTTCTTCTTAATAATGATTAATTCCTCTTAATCTCTTATCAAAAAGTAAATCCCATGTGTCTTATCCTCTTGTAAGTGATTGCTATATTCTTTTACTTTAAGATGTTCCGTCCAAATCGCCCAATTCGAACGGATGAACCTTACCGACATTCCCCGTATGTTTCCGTTCACATAATCCTGAGTCAAAAGATTTTCTTCCAACAAAGAATTGCCCTCTTGTTTGGAGCTACAAGTCTGGCAGAAATTCTTGCTTCTCCTGAGCCTTTCATCTTTCCTTCCATGAATTATGATCTCACCTTTGATGTGTTTATCTTTATCTTAACCTAGGGAGAGAAAGGGAGGTGAGGAGGCTGTGAGGTTTCATACAAGTGTGTTTTGATTCTAAGAAGTGACCGAAGTCAAAATCCCAACTTTGTGTCATAATACCATAAGAAGTTAATTTACTACTACGATTTAAAGCAAAAGAAGCATCTAAAACAAAGACAATGCACAAGAATCTTTCAAAAATCTGAAGCTAATTGAGAATATTATTCAAAGATTCAGGGCTAGGATTTTAGGCCAAAGAACACCCAAACATGGGGAAGACCCTTCTAGTGGATTCTACCATTATTAGTAACTGATGATTAGCATGCAACCAAGCCTTCAAAGGATCAAGTGACTTGTAATCAACACCGTGTAATTGAATGTAGACATTTTGAAGAGATAGATGCCCATTTAGTACCATAGTGGACCTTAGCAATATACCCAACCTTTATGTACTAAGTCTAATATGCTTGTCAATGGCACCTTATCTAGCCAAAGAACTCATTGCAATATTCCCTAGACCGTATAGTTACAAAATCATTGAAAGAAAATGTGTAAATCCCCAAACACCTTATAAATGGG